>NW_027314976.1:0-117169 GCF_023375885.2 Dermacentor andersoni
GTGCGCGTTCTGCCAAAAGCACCATTTGCATGCACATCTTGTGGTTTTGCAGAAAACTTCATCCGCGTCTACCAAAAGATGCATGTGCATGCTTAAAACGCGTTTTCGCACAAATCCGTGCGCGGGTGCTAAAAAGAGCAGCATCGGCATGCTTAGCACGTCGTTTGGTAGAAATCCACGTGCGCGTTCTGCAAAAAGCACCATTTGCATGCACATCTTGTGGTTTTGCAGAAAACTTCATCCGCGTCTACCAAAAGATGCATGTGCATGCTTAAAACGCGTTTTCGCACAAATGCGTGCGCGGGTGCTAAAAAGAGCAGCATCGGCATGCTTAGCACGTCGTTTGGTAGAAATCCACGTGCGCGTTCTGCCAAAAGCACCATTTGCATGCACATCTTGTGGTTTTGCAGAAAACTTCATCCGCGTCTACCAAAAGATGCATGTGCATTCGTTTTCGCACAAATCCGTGCGCGGGTGCTAAAAAGAGCAGCATCGGCAAGCTTAGCACGTCGTTTGGTAGAAATCCACGTGCGCGTTCTGCAAAAAGCACCATTTGCATGCACATCTTGTGGTTTTGCAGAAAACTTCATCCGCGTCTACCAAAAGATGCATGTGCATGCTTAAAACGCGTTTTCGCACAAATGCGTGCGCGGGTGCTAAAAAGAGCAGCATCGGCATGCTTAGCATGTCGTTTGGTAGAAATCCACGTGCGCGTTCTGCAAAAAGCACCATTTGCATGCACATCTTGTGGTTTTGCAGAAAACTTCATCCGCGTCTACCAAAAGATGCATGTGCATGCTTAAAACGCGTTTTCGCACAAATGCGTGCGCGGGTGCTAAAAAGAGCAGCATCGGCATGCTTAGCACGTCGTTTGGTAGAAATCCACGTGCGCGTTCTGCAAAAAGCACCATTTGCATGCACATCTTGTGGTTTTGCAGAAAACTTCATCCGCGTCTACCAAAAGATGCATGTGCATGCTTAAAACGCGTTTTCGCACAAATGCGTGCGCGGGGTGCTAAAAAGAGCAGCATCGGCATGCTTAGCACGTCGTTTGGTAGAAATCCACGTGCGCGTTCTGCAAAAAGCACCATTTGCATGCACATCTTGTGGTTTTGCAGAAAACTTCATCCGCGTCTGCCAAAAGATGCATGTGCATGCTTAAAACGCGTTTTCGCACAAATGCGTGCGCGGGTGCTAAAAAGAGCAGCATCGGCATGCTTAGCACGTCGTTTGGTAGAAATCGACGTGCGCGTTCTGCCAAAAGCACCATTTGCATGCACATCTTGTGGTTTTGCAGAAAACTTCATCCGCGTCTACCAAAAGATGCATGTGCAAGGTTAAAACGCGTTTTCGCACAAATGCGTGCGCGGGTGCTAAAAAGAGCAGCATCGGCATGCTTAGCACGTCGTTTGGTAGAAATCCACGTGCGCGTTCTGCAAAAAGCACCATTTGCATGCACATCTTGTGGTTTTGCAGAGGAAACTTCATCCGCGTCTACCAAAAGATGCATGTGCATGCTTAAAACGCGTTTTCGCACAAATGCGTGCGCGGGTGCTAAAAAGAGCAGCATCGGCATGCTTAGCACGTCGTTCGGTAGAAATCCACGTGCGCGTTCTGCCAAAAGCACCATTTGCATGCACATCTTGTGGTTTTGCAGAAAAACTTCATCCGCGTCTACCAAAAGATGCATGTGCATGTTTAAAAACGCGTTTTCGCACAAATCCGTGCGCGGGTGCTAAAAAGAGCAGCATCGGCATGCTTAGCACGTCGTTTGGTAGAAATCCACGTGCGCGTTCTGCCAAAAGCACCATTTGCATGCACATCTTGTGGTTTTTGCAGAAAACTTCATCCGCGTCTACCAAAAGATGCATGTGCATGCTTAAAACGCGTTTTCGCACAAATCCGTGCGCGGGTGCTAAAAAGAGCAGCATCGGCATGCTTAGCACGTCGTTTGGTAGAAATCCACGTGCGCGTTCTGCAAAAAGCACCATTTGCATGCACATCTTGTGGTTTTGCAGAAAACTTCATCCGCGTCTACCAAAAGATGCATGTGCATGCTTAAAACGCGTTTTCGCACAAATGCGTGCGCGGGTGCTAAAAAAGAGCAGCATCGGCATGCTTAGCACGTCGTTTGGTAGAAATCCACGTGCGCGTTCTGCCAAAAGCACCATTTGCATGCACATCTTGTGGTTTTGCAGAAAACTTCATCCGCGTCTACCAAAAGATGCATGTGCATTCTTAAAACGCGTTTTCGCACAAATCCGTGCGCGGGTGCTAAAAAGAGCAGCATCGGCAAGCTTAGCACGTCGTTTGGTAGAAATCCACGTGCGCGTTCTGCAAAAAGCACCATTTGCATGCACATCTTGTGGTTTTGCAGAAAACTTCATCCGCGTCTACCAAAAGATGCATGTGCATGCTTAAAACGCGTTTTCGCACAAATGCGTGCGCGGGTGCTAAAAAGAGCAGCATCGGCATGCTTAGCATGTCGTTTGGTAGAAATCCACGTGCGCGTTCTGCAAAAAGCACCATTTGCATGCACATCTTGTGGTTTTGCAGAAAACTTCATCCGCGTCTACCAAAAGATGCATGTGCATGCTTAAAACGCGTTTTCGCACAAATGCGTGCGCGGGTGCTAAAAAGAGCAGCATCGGCATGCTAAGCACGTCGTTTGGTAGAAATCCACGTGCGCGTTCTGCCAAAAGCACCATTTGCATGCACATCTTGTGGTTTTGCAGAAAACTTCATCCGCGTCTACCAAAAGATGCATGTGCATGCTTAAAACGCGTTTTCGCACAAATGCGTGCGCGGGTGCTAAAAAAGAGCAGCATCGGCATGCTTAGCACGTCGTTTGGTAGAAATCCACGTGCGCGTTCTGCCAAAAGCACCATTTGCATGCACATCTTGTGGTTTTGCAGAAAACTTCATCCGCGTCTACCAAAAGATGCATGTGATGCTTAAAACGCGTTTTCGCACAAATCCGTGCGCGGGTGCTAAAAAGAGCAGCATCGGCATGCTTAGCACGTCGTTTGGTAGAAATCCACGTGCGCGTTCTGCCAAAAGCACCATTTGCATGCACATCGTGTGGTTTTGCAGAAAACTTCATCAGCGTCTACCAAAAGATGCACGTGCATGCTTAAAACGCGTTTTCGCACAAATATGAGCGCGGCTGGTAAAAAGAGCAGCATCGGCATGCTTAGCACGTCGTTTGGTAGAAATCCACGTGCGCGTTCTGCAAAAAGCACCATTTGCATCCACATCTTGTGGTTTTGCAGAAAACTTCATCCGCGTCTACCAAAAGATGCATGTGCATGCTTAAAACGCGTTTTCGCACAAATGCGTGCGCGGGTGCTAAAAATAGCAGCATCGGCATGCTTAGCACGTCGTTTGGTAGAAATCCACGTGCGCGTTCTGCAAAAAGCACCATTTGCATGCACATCTTGTGGTTTTGCAGAAAACTTCATCAGCGTCTACCAAAAGATGCATGTGCATGCTTAAAACGCGTTTTCGCACAAATGCTTGCGCAGGTGGTAAAAAGAGCAGCATCGGCATGCTTAGCACGTCGTTTGGTAGAAATCCACGTGCGCGTTCTGCCAAAAGCCCCATTTGCATGCACATCTTGTGGTTTTGCAGAAAACTTCATCCGCGTCTACCAAAAGATGCATGTGCATGCTTAAAACGCGTTTTCGCACAAAATCCGTGCGCGGGTGCTAAAAAGAGCAGCATCGGCAAGCTTAGCACATCGTTTGGTAGAAATCCACGTGCGCGTTCTGCAAAAAGCACCATTTGCATGCACATCTTGTGGTTTTGCAGAAAACTTCATCCGCGTCTACCAAAAGATGCATGTGCATGCTTAAAACGCGTTTTCGCACAAATGCGTGCGCGGGTGCTAAAAACAGCAGCATCGGCATGCTTAGCACGTCGTTTGGTAGAAATCCACGTGCGCGTTCTGCAAAAAGCACCATTTGCATGCACATCTTGTGGTTTTGCAGAAAACTTCATCCGCGTCTACCAAAAGATGCATGTGCATGCTTAAAACGCGTTTTCGCACAAATGCGTGCGCGGGTGCTAAAAAGAGCAGCATCGGCATGCTTAGCACGTCGTTTGGTAGAAATCCACGTGCGCGTTCTGCAAAAAGCACCATTTGCATGCACATCTTGTGGTTTTGCAGAAAACTTCATCAGCGTCTACCAAAAGATGCATGTGCATGCTTAAAACGCGTTTTCGCACAAATGCTTGCGCGGGTGGTAAAAAGAGCAGCATCGGCATGCTTAGCACGTCGTTTGGTAGAAATCCACGTGCGCGTTCTGCAAAAAGCACCATTTGCATCCACATCTTGTGGTTTTGCAGAAAACTTCATCCGCGTCTACCAAAAGATGCATGTGCATGCTTAAAACGCGTTTTCGCACAAATGCGTGCGCGGGTGCTAAAAATAGCAGCATCGGCATGCTTAGCACGTCGTTTGGTAGAAATCCACGTGCGCGTTCTGCAAAAAGCACCATTTGCATGCACATCTTGTGGTTTTGCAGAAAACTTGATCCGCGTCTACCAAAAGATGCATGTGCATGCTTAAAACGCGTTTTCGCACAAATGCGTGGCGCGGGTGCTAAAAAGAGCAGCATCGGCATGCTTAGCACGTCGTTTGGTAGAAATCCACGTGCGCGTTCTGCCAAAAGCACCATTTGCATGCACATCTTGTGGTTTTGCAGAAAACTTCATCCGCGTCTACCAAAAGATGCATGTGCATGCTTAAAACGCGTTTTCGCACAAATGCGTGCGCGGGTGCTAAAAAGAGCAGCATCGGCATGCTTAGCACGTCGTTTGGTAGAAATCCACGTGCGCGTTCTGTAAAAAGCACCATTTGCATGCACATCTTGTGGTTTTGCAGAAAACTTCATCCGCGTCTACCAAAAGATGCATGTGCATGCTTAAAACGCGTTTTCGCACAAATGCGTGCGCGGGTGCTAAAAAGAGCAGCATCGGCATGCTTAGCACGTCGTTTGGTAGAAATCCACGTGCGCGTTCTGCCAAAAGCACCATTTGCATGCACATCTTGTGGTTTTGCAGAAAACTTCATCCGCGTCTACCAAAAGATGCATGTGCATGCTTAAAACGCGTTTTCGCACAAATCCGTGCGCGGGTGCTAAAAAGAGCAGCATCGGCATGCTTAGCACGTCGTTTGGTAGAAATCCACGTGCGCGTTCTGCAAAAAGCACCATTTGCATGCACATCTTGTGGTTTTGCAGAAAACTTCATCCGCGTCTACCAAAAGATGCATGTGCATGCTTTAAAACGCGTTTTCGCACAAATGCGTGCGCGGGTGCTAAAAAGAGCAGCATCGGCATGCTTAGCACGTCGTTTGGTAGAAATCCACGTGCGCGTTCTGCCAAAAGCACCATTTGCATGCACATCTTGTGGTTTTGCAGAAAACTTCATCCGCGTCTACCAAAAGATGCATGTGCATGCTTAAAACGCGTTTTCGCACAAATCCGTGCGCGGGTGCTAAAAAGAGCAGCATCGGCATGCTTAGCACGTCGTTTGGTAGAAATCCACGTGCGCGTTCTGCAAAAAGCACCATTTGCATGCACATCTTGTGGTTTTTCAGAAAACTTCATCCGCGTCTACCAAAAGATGCATGTGCATGCTTAAAACGCGTTTTCGCACAAATGCGTGCGCGGGTGCTAAAAAGAGCAGCATCGGCATGCTTAGCACGTCGTTTGGTAGAAATCCACGTGCGCGTTCTGCCAAAAGCACCATTTGAATGCACATCTTGTGGTTTTGCAGAAAACTTCATCCGCGTCTACCAAAAGATGCATGTGCATGCTTAAAACGCGTTTTCGCACAAATGCGTGCGCGGGGTGCTAAAAAGAGCAGCATCGGCATGCTTAGCACGTCGTTTGGTAGAAATCCACGTGCGCGTTCTGCCAAAAGCACCATTTGCATGCACATCTTGTGGTTTTGCAGAAAACTTCATCCGCGTCTACCAAAAGATGCATGTGCATGCTTAAAACGCGTTTTCGCACAAATCCGTGCGCGGGTGCTAAAAAGAGCAGCATCGGCATGCTTAGCACGTCGTTTGGTAGAAATCCACGTGCGCGTTATGCAAAAAGCACCATTTGCATGCACATCTTGTGGTTTTGCAGAAAACTTCATCCGCGTCTACCAAAAGATGCATGTGCATGCTTAAAACGCGTTTTCGCACAAATGCGCGCGCGGGTGCTAAAAAGAGCAGCATCAGCATGCTTAGCACGTCGTTTGGTAGAAATCCACGTGCGCGTTCTGCCAAAAGCACCATTTGCATGCACATCTTGTGGTTTTGCAGAAAACTTCATCCGCGTCTACCAAAGATGCATGTGCATGTTTAAAACGCGTTTTCGCACAAATCCGTGCGCGGGTGCTAAAAAGAGCAGCATCGGCATGCTTAGCACGTCGTTTGGTAGAAATCCACGTGCGCGTTCTGCAAAAAGCACCATTTGCATGCACATCTTGTGGTTTTGCAGAAAACTTCATCCGCGTCTACCAAAAGATGCATGTGCATGCTTAAAACGCGTTTTTCGCACAAATGCGTGCTCGGGTGCTAAAAAGAGCAGCATCGGCATGCTTAGCACGTCGTTTGGTAGAAATCCACGTGCGCGTTCTGCCAAAAGCACCATTTGCATGCACATCTTGTGGTTTTGCAGAAAACTTCATCCGCGTCTACCAAAAGATGCATGTGCATGCTTAAAACGCGTTTTCGCACAAATCCGTGCGCGGGTGCTAAAAAGAGCAGCATCGGCATGCTTAGCACGTCGTTTGGTAGAAATCCACGTGCGCGTTCTGCAAAAAGCACCATTTGCATGCACATCTTGTGGTTTTGCAGAAAACTTCATCCGCGTCTACCAAAAGATGCATGTGCATGCTTAAAACGCGTTTTCGCACAAATGCGTGCGCGGGTGCTAAAAAGAGCAGCATCGGCATGCTTAGCACGTCATTTGGTAGAAATCCACGTGCGCGTTCTGCCAAAAGCACCATTTGCATGCACATCTTGTGGTTTTGCAGAAAACTTCATCCGCGTCTACCAAAAGATGCATGTGCATGTTTAAAACGCGTTTTCGCACAAATCCGTGCGCGGGTGCTAAAAAGAGCAGCATCGGCAAGCTTAGCACGTCGTTTGGTAGAAATCCACGTGCGCGTTCTGCAAAAAGCACCATTTGCATGCACATCTTGTGGTTTTGCAGAAAACTTCATCCGCGTCTACCAAAAGATGCATGTGCATGCTTAAAACGCGTTTTCGCACAAATGCGTGCGCGGGGGTGCTAAAAAGAGCAGCATCGGCATGCTTAGCACGTCGTTTGGTAGAAATCCACGTGCGCGTTCTGCAAAAAGCACCATTTGCATGCACATCTTGTGGTTTTGCAGAAAACTTCATCCGCGTCTACCAAAAGATGCATGTGCATGCTTAAAACGCGTTTTCGCACAAATGCGTGCGCGGGTGCTAAAAAGAGCAGCATCGGCATGCTTAGCACGTCGTTTGGTAGAAATCCACGTGCGCGTTTCTGCAAAAAGCACCATTTGCATGCACATCTTGTGGTTTTGCAGAAAACTTCATCCGCGTCTACCAAAAGATGCATGTGCATGCTTAAAACGCGTTTTCGCACAAATGCGTGCGCGGGTGCTAAAAAGAGCAGCATCGGCATGCTTAGCACGTCGTTTGGTAGAAATCCACGTGCGCGTTCTGCCAAAAGCACCATTTGCATGCACATCTTGTGGTTTTGCAGAAAACTTCATCCGCGTCTACCAAAAGATGCATGTGCATGCTTAAAACGCGTTTTCGCACAAATCCGTGAGCGGGTGCTAAAAAGAGCAGCATCGGCAAGCTTAGCACATCGTTTGGTAGAAATCCACGTGCGCGTTCTGCAAAAAGCACCATTTGCATGCACATCTTGTGGTTTTGCAGAAAACTTCATCCGCGTCTACCAAAAGATGCATGTGCATGCTTAAAACGCGTTTTCGCACAAATGCGTGCGCGGGTGCTAAAAAGAGCAGCATCGGCATGCTTAGCACGTCGTTTGGTAGAAATCCACGTGCGCGTTCTGCAAAAAGCACCATTTGCATGCACATCTTGTGGTTTTGCAGAAAACTTCATCCGCGTCTACCAAAAGATGCATGTGCATGCTTAAAACGCGTTTTCGCACAAATGCGTGCGCGGGTGCTAAAAAGAGTAGCATCGGCATGCTTAGCACGTCGTTTGGTAGAAATCCACGTGCGCGTTCTGCAAAAAGCACCATTTGCATGCACATCTTGTGGTTTTGCAGAAAACTTCATCCGCGTCTACCAAAAGATGCATGTGCATGCTTAAACGCGTTTTCGCACAAATGCGTGCGCGGGTGCTAAAAAGAGCAGCATCGGCATGCTTAGCACGTCGTTTGGTAGAAATCCACGTGCGCGTTCTGCCAAAAGCACCATTTGCATGCACATCTTGTGGTTTTGCAGAAAACTTCATCCGCGTCTACCAAAAGATGCATGTGCATGTTTAAAACGCGTTTTCGCACAAATCCGTGCGCGGGTGCTAAAAAGAGCAGCATCGGCATGCTTAGCACGTCGTTTGGTAGAAATCCACGTGCGCGTTCTGCAAAAAGTACCATTTGCATGCACATCTTGTGGTTTTGCAGAAAACTTCATCCGCGTCTACCAAAAGATGCATGGGCATGCTTAAAACGCGTTTTCGCACAAATGCGTGCTCGGGTGCTAAAAAGAGCAGCATCGGCATGCTTAGCACGTCGTTTGGTAGAAATCCACGTGCGCGTTCTGCCAAAAGCACCATTTGCATGCACATCTTGTGGTTTTGCAGAAAACTTCATCCGCGTCTACCAAAAGATGCATGTGCATGCTTAAAAACGCGTTTTCGCACAAATCCGTGCGCGGGTGCTAAAAAGAGCACCATCGGCATGCTTAGCACGTCGTTTGGTAGAAATCCACGTGCGCGTTCTGCAAAAAGCACCATTTGCATGCACATCTTGTGGTTTTGCAGAAAACTTCATCCGCGTCTACCAAAAGATGCATGTGCATGCTTAAAACGCGTTTTCGCACAAATGCGTGCGCGGGTGCTAAAAAGAGCAGCATCGGCATGCTTAGCACGTCGTTTGGTAGAAATCCACGTGCGCGTTCTGCCAAAAGCACCATTTGCATGCACATCTTGTGGTTTTGCAGAAAACTTCATCCGCGTCTACCAAAAGATGCATGTGCATGCTTTAAAACGCGTTTTCGCACAAATCCGTGCGCGGGTGCTAAAAAGAGCAGCATCGGCAAGCTTAGCACGTCGTTTGGTAGAAATCCACGTGCGCGTTCTGCAAAAAGCACCATTTGCATGCACATCTTGTGGTTTTGCAGAAAACTTCATCCGCGTCTACCAAAAGATGCATGTGCATGCTTAAAACGCGTTTTCGCACAAATGCGTGCGCGGGTGCTAAAAAGAGCAGCATCGGCATGCTTAGCACGTCGTTTGGTAGAAATCCACGTGCGCGTTCTGCAAAAAGCACCATTTGCATGCACATCTTGTGGTTTTGCAGAAAACTTCATCCGCGTCTACCAAAAGATGCATGTGCATGCTTAAAACGCGTTTTCGCACAAATGCGTGCGCGGGGTGCTAAAAATAGCAGCATCGGCATGCTTAGCACGTCGTTTGGTAGAAATCCACGTGCGCGTTCTGCCAAAAGCACCATTTGCATGCACATCTTGTGGTTTTGCAGAAAACTTCATCCGCGTCTACCAAAAGATGCATGTGCATGCTTAAAACGCGTTTTCGCACAAATGCGTGCGCGGGTGCTAAAAATAGCAGCATCGGCATGCTTAGCACGTCGTTTGGTAGAAATCCACGTGCGCGTTCTGCAAAAAGCACCATTTGCATGCACATCTTGTGGTTTTGCAGAAAACTTCATCCGCGTCTACCAAAAGATGCATGTGCATGCTTAAAACGCGTTTTCGCACAAATGCGTGCGCGGGTGCTAAAAAGAGCAGCATCGGCATGCTTAGCACGTCGTTTGGTAGAAATCCACGTGCGCGTTCTGCCAAAAGCACCATTTGCATGCACATCTTGTGGTTTTGCAGAAAACTTCATCCGCGTCTACCAAAAGATGCATGTGCATGCTTAAAACGCGTTTTCGCACAAATCCGTGCGCGGGTGCTAAAAAGAGCAGCATCGGCAAGCTTAGCACATCGTTTGGTAGAAATCCACGTGCGCGTTCTGCAAAAAGCACCATTTGCATGCACATCTTGTGGTTTTGCAGAAAACTTCATCCGCGTCTACCAAAAGATGCATGTGCATGCTTAAAACGCGTTTTCGCACAAATGCGTGCGCGGGTGCTAAAAAGAGCAGCATCGGCATGCTTAGCACGTCGTTTGATAGACATCTACGTGCGCGTTCTGCAAAAAGCACCATTTGCATGCACATCTTGTGGTTTTGCAGAAAACTTCATCCGCGTCTACCAAAAGATGCATGTGCATGCTTAAAACGCGTTTTCGCACAAATGCGTGCGCGGGTGCTAAAAAGAGCAGCATCGGCATGCTTAGCACGTCGTTTGGTAGAAATCCACGTGCGCGTTCTGCCAAAAGCACCATTTGCATGCACATCTTGTGGTTTTGCAGAAAACTTCATCCGCGTCTACCAAAAGATGCATGTGCATTCTTAAAACGCGTTTTCGCACAAATCCGTGCGCGGGTGCTAAAAAGAGCAGCATCGGCAAGCTTAGCACGTCGTTTGGTAGAAATCCACGTGCGCGTTCTGCAAAAAGCACCATTTGCATGCACATCTTGTGGTTTTGCAGAAAACTTCATCCGCGTCTACCAAAAGATGCATGTGCATGCTTAAAACGCGTTTTCGCACAAATGCGTGCGCGGGTGCTAAAAAGAGCAGCATCGGCATGCTTAGCATGTCGTTTGGTAGAAATCCACGTGCGCGTTCTGCAAAAAGCACCATTTGCATGCACATCTTGTGGTTTTGCAGAAAACTTCATCCGCGTCTACCAAAGGATGCATGTGCATGCTTAAAACGCGTTTTCGCACAAATGCGTGCGCGGGTGCTAAAAAGAGCAGCATCGGCATGCTTAGCACGTCGTTTGGTAGAAATCCACGTGCGCGTTCTGCCAAAAGCACCATTTGCATGCACATCGTGTAGTTTTGCAGAAAACTTCATCCGCGTCTACCAAAAGATGCATGTGCATGCTTAAAACGCGTTTTCGCACAAATCCGTGCGCGGGTGCTAAAAAGAGCAGCATCGGCAAGCTTAGCACGTCGTTTGGTAGAAATCCACGTGCGCGTTCTGCAAAAAGCACCATTTGCATGCACATCTTGTGGTTTGCAGAAAACTTCATCCGCGTCTACCAAAAGATGCATGTGCATGCTTAAAACGCGTTTTCGCACAAATGCGTGCGCGGGTGCTAAAAAGAGCAGCATCGACATGCTTAGCACGTCGTTTGGTAGAAATCCACGTGCGCGTTCTGCAAAAAGCACCATTTGCATGCACATCTTGTGGTTTTGCAGAAAACTTCATCCGCGTCTACCAAAAGATGCATGTGCATGCTTAAAACGCGTTTTCGCACAAATGCGTGCGCGGGTGCTAAAAAGAGCAGCATCGGCATGCTTAGCACGTCGTTTGGTAGAAATCCACGTGCGCGTTCTGCCAAAAGCACCATTTGCATGCACATCTTGTAGTTTTGCAGAAAACTTCATCCGCGTCTACCAAAAGATGCATGTGCATGCTTAAAACGCGTTTTCGCACAAATCCGTGCGCGGGTGCTAAAAAGAGCAGCATCGGCAAGCTTAGCACGTCGTTTGGTAGAAATCCACGTGCGCGTTCTGCAAAAAAGCACCATTTGCATGCACATCTTGTGGTTTTGCAGAAAACTTCATCCGCGTCTACCAAAAGATGCATGTGCATGCTTAAAACGCGTTTTCGCACAAATGCGTGCGCGGGTGCTAAAAAGAGCAGCATCGGCATGCTTAGCACGTCGTTTGGTAGAAATCCACGTGCGCGTTCTGCAAAAAGCACCATTTGCATGCACATCTTGTGGTTTTGCAGAAAACTTCATCCGCGTCTACCAAAAGATGCATGTGCATGCTTAAAACGCGTTTTCGCACAAATGCGTGCGCGGGTGCTAAAAAGAGCAGCATCGGCATGCTTAGCACGTCGTTTGGTAGAAATCCACGTGCGCGTTCTGCAAAAAGCACCATTTGCATGCACATCTTGTGGTTTTGCAGAAAACTTCATCCGCGTCTACCAAAAGATGCATGTGCATGCTTAAAACGCGTTTTCGCACAAATGCGTGCACGGGTGCTAAAAAGAGCAGCATCGGCATGCTTAGCACGTCGTTTGGTAGAAATCCACGTGCGCGTTCTGCCAAAAGCACCATTTGCATGCACATCTTGTGGTTTTGCAGAAAACTTCATCCGCGTCTACCAAAATATGCATGTGCATGTTTAAAACGCGTTTTCGCACAAATCCGTGCGCGGGTGCTAAAAAGAGCAGCATCGGCATGCTTAGCACGTCGTTTGGTAGAAATCCACGTGCGCGTTCTGCAAAAAGCACCATTTGCATGCACATCTTGTGGTTTTGCAGAAAACTTCATCCGCGTCTACCAAAAGATGCATGTGCATGCTTAAAACGCGTTTTCGCACAAATGCGTGCGCGGGTGCTAAAAAGAGCAGCATCGGCATGCTTAGCATGTCGTTTGGTAGAAATCCACGTGCGCGTTCTGCAAAAAGCACCATTTGCATGCACATCTTGTGGTTTTGCAGAAAACTTCATCCGCGTCTACCAAAGCATGCATGTGCATGCTTAAAACGCGTTTTCGCACAAATGCGTGCGCGGGTGCTAAAAAGAGCAGCATCGGCATGCTTAGCACGTCGTTTGGTAGAAATCCACGTGCGCGTTCTGCCAAAAGCACCATTTGCATGCACATCGTGTAGTTTTGCAGAAAACTTCATCCGCGTCTACCAAAAGATGCATGTGCATGCTTAAAACGCGTTTTCGCACAAATCCGTGCGCGGGTGCTAAAAAGAGCAGCATCGGCAAGCTTAGCACGTCGTTTGGTAGAAATCCACGTGCGCGTTCTGCAAAAAGCACCATTTGCATGCACATCTTGTGGTTTTGCAGAAAACTTCATCCGCGTCTACCAAAAGATGCATGTGCATGCTTAAAACGCGTTTTCGCACAAATGCGTGCGCGGGTGCTAAAAAGAGCAGCATCGACATGCTTAGCACGTCGTTTGGTAGAAATCCACGTGCGCGTTCTGCAAAAAGCACCATTTGCATGCACATCTTGTGGTTTTGCAGAAAACTTCATCCGCGTCTACCAAAAGATGCATGTGCATGCTTAAAACGCGTTTTCGCACAAATGCGTGCGCGGGTGCTAAAAAGAGCAGCATCGGCATGCTTAGCACGTCGTTTGGTAGAAATCCACGTGCGCGTTCTGCCAAAAGCACCATTTGCATGCACATCTTGTAGTTTTGCAGAAAACTTCATCCGCGTCTACCAAAAGATGCATGTGCATGCTTAAAACGCGTTTTCGCACAAATCCGTGCGCGGGTGCTAAAAAGAGCAGCATCGGCAAGCTTAGCACGTCGTTTGGTAGAAATCCACGTGCGCGTTCTGCAAAAAGCACCATTTGCATGCACATCTTGTGGTTTTGCAGAAAACTTCATCCGCGTCTACCAAAAGATGCATGTGCATGCTTAAAACGCGTTTTCGCACAAATGCGTGCGCGGGTGCTAAAAAGAGCAGCATCGGCATGCTTAGCACGTCGTTTGGTAGAAATCCACGTGCGCGTTCTGCAAAAAGCACCATTTGCATGCACATCTTGTGGTTTTGCAGAAAACTTCATCCGCGTCTACCAAAAGATGCATGTGCATGCTTAAAACGCGTTTTCGCACAAATGCGTGCGCGGGTGCTAAAAAGAGCAGCATCGGCATGCTTAGCACGTCGTTTGGTAGAAATCCACGTGCGCGTTCTGCAAAAAGCACCATTTGCATGCACATCTTGTGGTTTTGCAGAAAACTTCATCCGCGTCTACCAAAAGATGCATGTGCATGCTTAAAACGCGTTTTCGCACAAATGCGTGCACGGGTGCTAAAAAGAGCAGCATCGGCATGCTTAGCACGTCGTTTGGTAGAAATCCACGTGCGCGTTCTGCCAAAAGCACCATTTGCATGCACATCTTGTGGTTTTGCAGAAAACTTCATCCGCGTCTACCAAAATATGCATGTGCATGTTTAAAACGCGTTTTCGCACAAATCCGTGCGCGGGTGCTAAAAAGAGCAGCATCGGCATGCTTAGCACGTCGTTTGGTAGAAATCCACGTGCGCGTTCTGCCAAAAGCACCATTTGCATGCACATCTTGTGGTTTTGCAGAAAACTTCATCCGCGTCTACCAAAAGATGCATGTGCATGCTTAAAACGCGTTTTCGCACAAATGCGTGCGCGGGTGCTAAAAAGAGCAGCATCGGCATGCTTAGCACGTCGTTTGGTAGAAATCCACGTGCGCGTTCTGCAAAAAGCACCATTTGCATGCACATCTTGTGGTTTTGCAGAAAACTTCATCCGCGTCTACCAAAAGATGCATGTGCATGCTTAAAACGCGTTTTCGCACAAATGCGTGCGCGGGTGCTAAAAAGAGCAGCATCGGCATGCTTAGCACGTCGTTTGGTAGAAATCCACGTGCGCGTTCTGCCAAAAGCACCATTTGCATGCACATCTTGTGGTTTTAAAGAAAACTTCATCCGCGTCTACCAAAAGATGCATGTGCATGCTTAAAACGCCTTTTCGCACAAATCCGTGCGCGGGTGCTAAAAAGAGCAGCATCGGCATGCTTAGCACGTCGTTTGGTAGAAATCCACGTGCGCGTTCTGCAAAAAGCACCATTTGCATGCACATCTTGTGGTTTTGCAGAAAACTTCATCCGCGTCTACCAAAAGATGCATGTGCATGCTTAAAACGCGTTTTCGCACAAATGCGTGCGCGGGTGCTAAAAAGAGCAGCATCGGCATGCTTAGCACGTCGTTTGGTAGAAATCCACGTGCGCGTTCTGCCAAAAGCACCATTTGCATGCACATCTTGTGGTTTTGCAGAAAACTTCATCCGCGTCTACCAAAAGATGCATGTGCATGCTTAAAACGCGTTTTCGCACAAATCCGTGCGCGGGTGCTAAAAAGAGCAGCATCGGCAAGCTTAGCACGTCGTTTGGTAGAAATCCACGTGCGCGTTCTGCAAAAAGCACCATTTGCATGCACATCTTGTGGTTTTGCAGAAAACTTCATCCGCGTCTACCAAAAGATGCATGTGCATGCTTAAAACGCGTTTTCGCACAAATGCGTGCGCGGGTGCTAAAAAGAGCAGCATCGGCATGCTTAGCACGTCGTTTGGTAGAAATCCACGTGCGCGTTCTGCAAAAAGCACCATTTGCATGCACATCTTGTGGTTTTGCAGAAAACTTCATCCGCGTCTACCAAAAGATGCATGTGCATGCTTAAAACGCGTTTTCGCACAAATGCGTGCGCGGGTGCTAAAAAGAGCAGCATCGGCATGCTTAGCACGTCGTTTGGTAGAAATCCACGTGCGCGTTCTGCCAAAAGCACCATTTGCATGCACATCTTGTGGTTTTAAAGAAAACTTCATCCGCGTCTACCAAAAGATGCATGTGCATGCTTAAAACGCGTTTTCGCACAAATCCGTGCGCGGGTGCTAAAAAGAGCAGCATCGACAAGCTTAGCACGTCGTTTGGTAGAAATCCACGTGCGCGTTCTGCAAAAAGCACCATTTGCATGCACATCTTGTGGTTTTGCAGAAAACTTCATCCGCGTCTACCAAAAGATGCATGTGCATGCTTAAAACGCGTTTTCGCACAAATGCGTGCGCGGGTGCTAAAAAGAGCAGCATCGACATGCTTAGCACGTCGTTTGGTAGAAATCCACGTGCGCGTTCTGCAAAAAGCACCATTTGCATGCACATCTTGTGGTTTTGCAGAAAACTTCATCCGCGTCTACCAAAAGATGCATGTGCATGCTTAAAACGCGTTTTCGCACAAATGCGTGCGCGGGTGCTAAAAAGAGCAGCATCGGCATGCTTAGCACGTCGTTTGGTAGAAATCCACGTGCGCGTTCTGCCAAAAGCACCATTTGCATGCACATCTTGTAGTTTTGCAGAAAACTTCATCCGCGTCTACCAAAAGATGCATGTGCATGCTTAAAACGCGTTTTCGCACAAATCCGTGCGCGGGTGCTAAAAAGAGCAGCATCGGCAAGCTTAGCACGTCGTTTGGTAGAAATCCACGTGCGCGTTCTGCAAAAAGCACCATTTGCATGCACATCTTGTGGTTTTGCAGAAAACTTCATCCGCGTCTACCAAAAGATGCATGTGCATGCTTAAAACGCGTTTTCGCACAAATGCGTGCGCGGGTGCTAAAAAGAGCAGCATCGGCATGCTTAGCACGTCGTTTGGTAGAAATCCACGTGCGCGTTCTGCAAAAAGCACCATTTGCATGCACATCTTGTGGTTTTGCAGAAAACTTCATCCGCGTCTACCAAAAGATGCATGTGCATGCTTAAAACGCGTTTTCGCACAAATGCGTGCGCGGGTGCTAAAAAGAGCAGCATCGGCATGCTTAGCACGTCGTTTGGTAGAAATCCACGTGCGCGTTCTGCAAAAAGCACCATTTGCATGCACATCTTGTGGTTTTGCAGAAAACTTCATCCGCGTCTACCAAAAGATGCATGTGCATGCTTAAAACGCGTTTTCGCACAAATGCGTGCGCGGGTGCTAAAAAGAGCAGCATCGGCATGCTTAGCACGTCGTTTGGTAGAAATCCACGTGCGCGTTCTGCCAAAAGCACCATTTGCATGCACATCTTGTGGTTTTAAAGAAAACTTCATCCGCGTCTACCAAAAGATGCATGTGCATGCTTAAAACGCCTTTTCGCACAAATCCGTGCGCGGGTGCTAAAAAGAGCAGCATCGGCATGCTTAGCACGTCGTTTGGTAGAAATCCACGTGCGCGTTCTGCAAAAAGCACCATTTGCATGCACATCTTGTGGTTTTGCAGAAAACTTCATCCGCGTCTACCAAAAGATGCATGTGCATGCTTAAAACGCGTTTTCGCACAAATGCGTGCGCGGGTGCTAAAAAGAGCAGCATCGGCAAGCTTAGCACGTCGTTTGGTAGAAATCCACGTGCGCGTTCTGCAAAAAGCACCATTTGCATGCACATCTTGTGGTTTTGCAGAAAACTTCATCCGCGTCTACCAAAAGATGCATGTGCATGCTTAAAACGCGTTTTCGCACAAATCCGTGCGCGGGTGCTAAAAAGAGCAGCATCGGCAAGCTTAGCACGTCGTTTGGTAGAAATCCACGTGCGCGTTCTGCAAAAAGCACCATTTGCATGCACATCTTGTGGTTTTGCAGAAAACTTCATCCGCGTCTACCAAAAGATGCATGTGCATGCTTAAAACGCGTTTTCGCACAAATGCGTGCGCGGGTGCTAAAAAGAGCAGCATCGGCATGCTTAGCACGTCGTTTGGTAGAAATCCACGTGCGCGTTCTGCAAAAAGCAACATTTGCATGCACATCTTGTGGTTTTGCAGAAAACTTCATCCGCGTCTACCAAAAGATGCATGTGCATGCTTAAAACGCGTTTTCGCACAAATGCGTGCGCGGGTGCTAAAAAGAGCAGCATCGGCATGCTTAGCACGTCGTTTGGTAGAAATCCACGTGCGCGTTCTGCCAAAAGCACCATTTGCATGCACATCTTGTGGTTTTAAAGAAAACTTCATCCGCGTCTACCAAAAGATGCATGTGCATGCTTAAAACGCGTTTTCGCACAAATCCGTGCGCGGGTGCTAAAAAGAGCAGCATCGGCAAGCTTAGCACGTCGTTTGGTAGAAATCCACGTGCGCGTTCTGCAAAAAGCACCATTTGCATGCACATCTTGTGGTTTTGCAGAAAACTTCATCCGCGTCTACCAAAAGATGCATGTGCATGCTTAAAACGCGTTTTCGCACAAATGCGTGCGCGGGTGCTAAAAAGAGCAGCATCGACATGCTTAGCACGTCGTTTGGTAGAAATCCACGTGCGCGTTCTGCAAAAAGCACCATTTGCATGCACATCTTGTGGTTTTGCAGAAAACTTCATCCGCGTCTACCAAAAGATGCATGTGCATGCTTAAAACGCGTTTTCGCACAAATGCGTGCGCGGGTGCTAAAAAGAGCAGCATCGGCATGCTTAGCACGTCGTTTGGTAGAAATCCACGTGCGCGTTCTGCCAAAAGCACCATTTGCATGCACATCTTGTAGTTTTGCAGAAAACTTCATCCGCGTCTACCAAAAGATGCATGTGCATGCTTAAAACGCGTTTTCGCACAAATCCGTGCGCGGGTGCTAAAAAGAGCAGCATCGGCAAGCTTAGCACGTCGTTTGGTAGAAATCCACGTGCGCGTTCTGCAAAAAGCACCATTTGCATGCACATCTTGTGGTTTTGCAGAAAACTTCATCCGCGTCTACCAAAAGATGCATGTGCATGCTTAAAACGCGTTTTCGCACAAATGCGTGCGCGGGTGCTAAAAAGAGCAGCATCGGCATGCTTAGCACGTCGTTTGGTAGAAATCCACGTGCGCGTTCTGCAAAAAGCACCATTTGCATGCACATCTTGTGGTTTTGCAGAAAACTTCATCCGCGTCTACCAAAAGATGCATGTGCATGCTTAAAACGCGTTTTCGCACAAATGCGTGCGCGGGTGCTAAAAAGAGCAGCATCGGCATGCTTAGCACGTCGTTTGGTAGAAATCCACGTGCGCGTTCTGCAAAAAGCACCATTTGCATGCACATCTTGTGGTTTTGCAGAAAACTTCATCCGCGTCTACCAAAAGATGCATGTGCATGCTTAAAACGCGTTTTCGCACAAATGCGTGCACGGGTGCTAAAAAGAGCAGCATCGGCATGCTTAGCACGTCGTTTGGTAGAAATCCACGTGCGCGTTCTGCCAAAAGCACCATTTGCATGCACATCTTGTGGTTTTGCAGAAAACTTCATCCGCGTCTACCAAAATATGCATGTGCATGTTTAAAACGCGTTTTCGCACAAATCCGTGCGCGGGTGCTAAAAAGAGCAGCATCGGCATGCTTAGCACGTCGTTTGGTAGAAATCCACGTGCGCGTTCTGCCAAAAGCACCATTTGCATGCACATCTTGTGGTTTTGCAGAAAACTTCATCCGCGTCTACCAAAAGATGCATGTGCATGCTTAAAACGCGTTTTCGCACAAATGCGTGCGCGGGTGCTAAAAAGAGCAGCATCGGCATGCTTAGCACGTCGTTTGGTAGAAATCCACGTGCGCGTTCTGCAAAAAGCACCATTTGCATGCACATCTTGTGGTTTTGCAGAAAACTTCATCCGCGTCTACCAAAAGATGCATGTGCATGCTTAAAACGCGTTTTCGCACAAATGCGTGCGCGGGTGCTAAAAAGAGCAGCATCGGCATGCTTAGCACGTCGTTTGGTAGAAATCCACGTGCGCGTTCTGCCAAAAGCACCATTTGCATGCACATCTTGTGGTTTTAAAGAAAACTTCATCCGCGTCTACCAAAAGATGCATGTGCATGCTTAAAACGCCTTTTCGCACAAATCCGTGCGCGGGTGCTAAAAAGAGCAGCATCGGCATGCTTAGCACGTCGTTTGGTAGAAATCCACGTGCGCGTTCTGCAAAAAGCACCATTTGCATGCACATCTTGTGGTTTTGCAGAAAACTTCATCCGCGTCTACCAAAAGATGCATGTGCATGCTTAAAACGCGTTTTCGCACAAATGCGTGCGCGGGTGCTAAAAAGAGCAGCATCGGCATGCTTAGCACGTCGTTTGGTAGAAATCCACGTGCGCGTTCTGCCAAAAGCACCATTTGCATGCACATCTTGTGGTTTTGCAGAAAACTTCATCCGCGTCTACCAAAAGATGCATGTGCATGCTTAAAACGCGTTTTCGCACAAATCCGTGCGCGGGTGCTAAAAAGAGCAGCATCGGCAAGCTTAGCACGTCGTTTGGTAGAAATCCACGTGCGCGTTCTGCAAAAAGCACCATTTGCATGCACATCTTGTGGTTTTGCAGAAAACTTCATCCGCGTCTACCAAAAGATGCATGTGCATGCTTAAAACGCGTTTTCGCACAAATGCGTGCGCGGGTGCTAAAAAGAGCAGCATCGGCATGCTTAGCACGTCGTTTGGTAGAAATCCACGTGCGCGTTCTGCAAAAAGCACCATTTGCATGCACATCTTGTGGTTTTGCAGAAAACTTCATCCGCGTCTACCAAAAGATGCATGTGCATGCTTAAAACGCGTTTTCGCACAAATGCGTGCGCGGGTGCTAAAAAGAGCAGCATCGGCATGCTTAGCACGTCGTTTGGTAGAAATCCACGTGCGCGTTCTGCCAAAAGCACCATTTGCATGCACATCTTGTGGTTTTGCAGAAAACTTCATCCGCGTCTACCAAAAGATGCATGTGCATGCTTAAAACGCGTTTTCGCACAAATCCGTGCGCGGGTGCTAAAAAGAGCAGCATCGGCATGCTTAGCACGTCGTTTGGTAGAAATCCACGTGCGCGTTCTGCAAAAAGCACCATTTGCATGCACATCTTGTGGTTTTGCAGAAAACTTCATCCGCGTCTACCAAAAGATGCATGTGCATGCTTAAAACGCGTTTTCGCACAAATGCGTGCGCGGGTGCTAAAAAGAGCAGCATCGGCATGCTTAGCACGTCGTTTGGTAGAAATCCACGTGCGCGTTCTGCCAAATGCACCATTTGCATGCACATCTTGTGGTTTTGCAGAAAACTTCATCCGCGTCTACCAAAAGATGCATGTGCATGCTTAAAACGCGTTTTCGCACAAATCCGTGCGCGGGTGCTAAAAAGAGCAGCATCGGCAAGCTTAGCACGTCGTTTGGTAGAAATCCACGTGCGCGTTCTGCAAAAAGCACCATTTGCATGCACATCTTGTGGTTTTGCAGAAAACTTCATCCGCGTCTACCAAAAGATGCATGTGCATGCTTAAAACGCGTTTTCGCACAAATGCGTGCGCGGGTGCTAAAAAGAGCAGCATCGGCATGCTTAGCACGTCGTTTGGTAGAAATCCACGTGCGCGTTCTGCAAAAAGCATCATTTGCATGCACATCTTGTGGTTTTGCAGAAAACTTCATCCGCGTCTACCAAAAGATGCATGTGCATGCTTAAAACGCGTTTTCGCACAAATGCGTGCGCGGGTGCTAAAAAGAGCAGCATCGGCATGCTTAGCACGTCGTTTGGTAGAAATCCACGTGCGCGTTCTGCCAAAAGCACCATTTGCATGCACATCTTGTGGTTTTAAAGAAAACTTCATCCGCGTCTACCAAAAGATGCATGTGCATGCTTAAAACGCGTTTTCGCACAAATCCGTGCGCGGGTGCTAAAAAGAGCAGCATCGGCATGCTTAGCACGTCGTTTGGTAGAAATCCACGTGCGCGTTCTGCAAAAAGCACCATTTGCATGCACATCTTGTGGTTTTGCAGAAAACTTCATCCGCGTCTACCAAAAGATGCATGTGCATGCTTAAAACGCGTTTTCGCACAAATGCGTGCGCGGGTGCTAAAAAGAGCAGCATCGGCATGCTTAGCACGTCGTTTGGTAGAAATCCACGTGCGCGTTCTGCCAAAAGCACCATTTGCATGCACATCTTGTGGTTTTGCAGAAAACTTCATCCGCGTCTACCAAAAGATGCATGTGCATGCTTAAAACGCGTTTTCGCACAAATCCGTGCGCGGGTGCTAAAAAGAGCAGCATCGGCAAGCTTAGCACATCGTTTGGTAGAAATCCACGTGCGCGTTCTGCAAAAAGCACCATTTGCATGCACATCTTGTGGTTTTGCAGAAAACTTCATCCGCGTCTACCAAAAGATGCATGTGCATGCTTAAAACGCGTTTTCGCACAAATGCGTGCGCGGGTGCTAAAAAGAGCAGCATCGGCATGCTTAGCACGTCGTTTGGTAGAAATCCACGTGCGCGTTCTGCAAAAAGCACCATTTGCATGCACATCTTGTGGTTTTGCAGAAAACTTCATCCGCGTCTACCAAAAGATGCATGTGCATGCTTAAAACGCGTTTTCGCACAAATGCGTGCGCGGGTGCTAAAAAGAGCAGCATCGGCATGCTTAGCACGTCGTTTGGTAGAAATCCACGTGCGCGTTCTGCAAAAAGCACCATTTGCATGCACATCTTGTGGTTTTGCAGAAAACTTCATCCGCGTCTACCAAAAGATGCATGTGCATGCTTAAAACGCGTTTTCGCACAAATGCGTGCGCGGGTGCTAAAAAGAGCAGCATCGGCATGCTTAGCACGTCGTTTGGTAGAAATCCACGTGCGCGTTCTGCCAAAAGCACCATTTGCATGCACATCTTGTGGTTTTGCAGAAAACTTCATCCGCGTCTACCAAAAGATGCATGTGCATGCTTAAAACGCGTTTTCGCACAAATCCGTGCGCGGGTGCTAAAAAGAGCAGCATCGGCAAGCTTAGCACGTCGTTTGGTAGAAATCCACGTGCGCGTTCTGCAAAAAGCACCATTTGCATGCACATCTTGTGGTTTTGCAGAAAACTTCATCCGCGTCTACCAAAAGATGCATGTGCATGCTTAAAACGCGTTTTCGCACAAATGCGTGCGCGGGTGCTAAAAAGAGCAGCATCGGCATGCTTAGCACGTCGTTTGGTAGAAATCCACGTGCGCGTTCTGCAAAAAGCACCATTTGCATGCACATCTTGTGGTTTTGCAGAAAACTTCATCCGCGTCTACCAAAAGATGCATGTGCATGCTTAAAACGCGTTTTCGCACAAATGCGTGCGCGGGTGCTAAAAAGAGCAGCATCGGCATGCTTAGCACGTCGTTTGGTAGAAATCCACGTGCGCGTTCTGCCAAAAGCACCATTTGCATGCACATCTTGTGGTTTTAAAGAAAACTTCATCCGCGTCTACCAAAAGATGCATGTGCATGCTTAAAACGCGTTTTCGCACAAATCCGTGCGCGGGTGCTAAAAAGAGCAGCATCGGCATGCTTAGCACGTCGTTTGGTAGAAATCCACGTGCGCGTTCTGCAAAAAGCACCATTTGCATGCACATCTTGTGGTTTTGCAGAAAACTTCATCCGCGTCTACCAAAAGATGCATGTGCATGCTTAAAACGCGTTTTCGCACAAATGCGTGCGCGGGTGCTAAAAAGAGCAGCATCGGCATGCTTAGCACGTCGTTTGGTAGAAATCCACGTGCGCGTTCTGCCAAAAGCACCATTTGCATGCACATCTTGTGGTTTTGCAGAAAACTTCATCCGCGTCTACCAAAAGATGCATGTGCATGCTTAAAACGCGTTTTCGCACAAATCCGTGCGCGGGTGCTAAAAAGAGCAGCATCGGCAAGCTTAGCACGTCGTTTGGTAGAAATCCACGTGCGCGTTCTGCAAAAAGCACCATTTGCATGCACATCTTGTGGTTTTGCAGAAAACTTCATCCGCGTCTACCAAAAGATGCATGTGCATGCTTAAAACGCGTTTTCGCACAAATGCGTGCGCGGGTGCTAAAAAGAGCAGCATCGGCATGCTTAGCACGTCGTTTGGTAGAAATCCACGTGCGCGTTCTGCAAAAAGCATCATTTGCATGCACATCTTGTGGTTTTGCAGAAAACTTCATCCGCGTCTACCAAAAGATGCATGTGCATGCTTAAAACGCGTTTTCGCACAAATGCGTGCGCGGGTGCTAAAAAGAGCAGCATCGGCATGCTTAGCACGTCGTTTGGTAGAAATCCACGTGCGCGTTCTGCCAAAAGCACCATTTGCATGCACATCTTGTGGTTTTAAAGAAAACTTCATCCGCGTCTACCAAAAGATGCATGTGCATGCTTAAAACGCGTTTTCGCACAAATCCGTGCGCGGGTGCTAAAAAGAGCAGCATCGGCATGCTTAGCACGTCGTTTGGTAGAAATCCACGTGCGCGTTCTGCAAAAAGCACCATTTGCATGCACATCTTGTGGTTTTGCAGAAAACTTCATCCGCGTCTACCAAAAGATGCATGTGCATGCTTAAAACGCGTTTTCGCACAAATGCGTGCGCGGGTGCTAAAAAGAGCAGCATCGGCATGCTTAGCACGTCGTTTGGTAGAAATCCACGTGCGCGTTCTGCCAAAAGCACCATTTGCATGCACATCTTGTGGTTTTGCAGAAAACTTCATCCGCGTCTACCAAAAGATGCATGTGCATGCTTAAAACGCGTTTTCGCACAAATCCGTGCGCGGGTGCTAAAAAGAGCAGCATCGGCAAGCTTAGCACATCGTTTGGTAGAAATCCACGTGCGCGTTCTGCAAAAAGCACCATTTGCATGCACATCTTGTGGTTTTGCAGAAAACTTCATCCGCGTCTACCAAAAGATGCATGTGCATGCTTAAAACGCGTTTTCGCACAAATGCGTGCGCGGGTGCTAAAAAGAGCAGCATCGGCATGCTTAGCACGTCGTTTGGTAGAAATCCACGTGCGCGTTCTGCAAAAAGCACCATTTGCATGCACATCTTGTAGTTTTGCAGAAAACTTCATCCGCGTCTACCAAAAGATGCATGTGCATGCTTAAAACGCGTTTTCGCACAAATGCGTGCGCGGGTGCTAAAAAGAGCAGCATCGGCATGCTTAGCACGTCGTTTGGTAGAAATCCACGTGCGCGTTCTGCAAAAAGCACCATTTGCATGCACATCTTGTGGTTTTGCAGAAAACTTCATCCGCGTCTACCAAAAGATGCATGTGCATGCTTAAAACGCGTTTTCGCACAAATGCGTGCGCGGGTGCTAAAAAGAGCAGCATCGGCATGCTTAGCACGTCGTTTGGTAGAAATCCACGTGCGCGTTCTGCCAAAAGCACCATTTGCATGCACATCTTGTGGTTTTAAAGAAAACTTCATCCGCGTCTACCAAAAGATGCATGTGCATGCTTAAAACGCGTTTTCGCACAAATCCGTGCGCGGGTGCTAAAAAGAGTAGCATCGGCATGCTTAGCACGTCGTTTGGTAGAAATCCACGTGCGCGTTCTGCAAAAAGCACCATTTGCATGCACATCTTGTGGTTTTGCAGAAAACTTCATCCGCGTCTACCAAAAGATGCATGTGCATGCTTAAAACGCGTTTTCGCACAAATGCGTGCGCGGGTGCTAAAAAGAGCAGCATCGGCATGCTTAGCACGTCGTTTGGTAGAAATCCACGTGCGCGTTCTGCCAAAAGCACCATTTGCATGCACATCTTGTGGTTTTGCAGAAAACTTCATCCGCGTCTACCAAAAGATGCATGTGCATGCTTAAAACGCGTTTTCGCACAAATCCGTGCGCGGGTGCTAAAAAGAGCAGCATCGGCAAGCTTAGCACGTCGTTTGGTAGAAATCCACGTGCGCGTTCTGCAAAAAGCACCATTTGCATGCACATCTTGTGGTTTTGCACAAAACTTCATCCGCGTCTACCAAAAGATGCATGTGCATGCTTAAAACGCGTTTTCGCACAAATGCGTGCGCGGGTGCTAAAAAGAGCAGCATCGGCATGCTTAGCACGTCGTTTGGTAGAAATCCACGTGCGCGTTCTGCAAAAAGCATCATTTGCATGCACATCTTGTGGTTTTGCAGAAAACTTCATCCGCGTCTACCAAAAGATGCATGTGCATGCTTAAAACGCGTTTTCGCACAAATGCGTGCGCGGGTGCTAAAAAGAGCAGCATCGGCATGCTTAGCACGTCGTTTGGTAGAAATCCACGTGCGCGTTCTGCCAAAAGCACCATTTGCATGCACATCTTGTGGTTTTAAAGAAAACTTCATCCGCGTCTACCAAAAGATGCATGTGCATGCTTAAAACGCGTTTTCGCACAAATCCGTGCGCGGGTGCTAAAAAGAGCAGCATCGGCATGCTTAGCACGTCGTTTGGTAGAAATCCACGTGCGCGTTCTGCAAAAAGCACCATTTGCATGCACATCTTGTGGTTTTGCAGAAAACTTCATCCGCGTCTACCAAAAGATGCATGTGCATGCTTAAAACGCGTTTTCGCACAAATGCGTGCGCGGGTGCTAAAAAGAGCAGCATCGGCATGCTTAGCACGTCGTTTGGTAGAAATCCACGTGCGCGTTCTGCCAAAAGCACCATTTGCATGCACATCTTGTGGTTTTGCAGAAAACTTCATCCGCGTCTACCAAAAGATGCATGTGCATGCTTAAAACGCGTTTTCGCACAAATCCGTGCGCGGGTGCTAAAAAGAGCAGCATCGGCAAGCTTAGCACATCGTTTGGTAGAAATCCACGTGCGCGTTCTGCAAAAAGCACCATTTGCATGCACATCTTGTGGTTTTGCAGAAAACTTCATCCGCGTCTACCAAAAGATGCATGTGCATGCTTAAAACGCGTTTTCGCACAAATGCGTGCGCGGGTGCTAAAAAGAGCAGCATCGGCATGCTTAGCACGTCGTTTGGTAGAAATCCACGTGCGCGTTCTGCAAAAAGCACCATTTGCATGCACATCTTGTGGTTTTGCAGAAAACTTCATCCGCGTCTACCAAAAGATGCATGTGCATGCTTAAAACGCGTTTTCGCACAAATGCGTGCGCGGGTGCTAAAAAGAGTAGCATCGGCATGCTTAGCACGTCGTTTGGTAGAAATTCACGTGCGCGTTCTGCAAAAAGCACCATTTGCATGCACATCTTGTGGTTTTGCAGAAAACTTCATCCGCGTCTACCAAAAGATGCATGTGCATGCTTAAAACGCGTTTTCGCACAAATGCGTGCGCGGGTGCTAAAAAGAGCAGCATCGGCATGCGTAGCACGTCGTTTGGTAGAAATCCACGTGCGCGTTCTGCCAAAAGCACCATTTGCATGCACATCTTGTGGTTTTGCAGAAAACTTCATCCGCGTCTACCAAAAGATGCATGGGCATGCTTAAAACGCGTTTTCGCACAAATGCGTGCTCGGGTGCTAAAAAGAGCAGCATCGGCATGCTTAGCACGTCGTTTGGTAGAAATCCACGTGCGCGTTCTGCCAAAAGCACCATTTGCATGCACATCTTGTGGTTTTGCAGAAAACTTCATCCGCGTCTACCAAAAGATGCATGTGCATGCTTAAAACGCGTCTTCGCACAAATCCGTGCGCGGGTGCTAAAAAGAGCAGCATCGGCATGCTTAGCACGTCGTTTGGTAGAAATCCACGTGCGCGTTCTGCAAAAAGCACCATTTGCATGCACATCTTGTGGTTTTGCAGAAAACTTCATCCGCGTCTACCAAAAGATGCATGTGCATGCTTAAAAGGCGTTTTCGCACAAATGCGTGCGCGGGTGCTAAAAAGAGCAGCATCGGCATGCTTAGCACGTCGTTTGGTAGAAATCCACGTGCGCGTTCTGCCAAAAGCACCATTTGCATGCACATCTTGTGGTTTTGCAGAAAACTTCATCCGCGTCTACCAAAAGATGCATGTGCATGCTTAAAACGCGTTTTCGCACAAATCCGTGCGCGGGTGCTAAAAAGAGCAGCATCGGCAAGCTTAGCACGTCGTTTGGTAGAAATCCACGTGCGCGTTCTGCAAAAAGCACCATTTGCATGCACATCTTGTGGTTTTGCAGAAAACTTCATCCGCGTCTACCAAAAGATGCATGTGCATGCTTAAAACGCGTTTTCGCACAAATGCGTGCGCGGGTGCTAAAAAGAGCAGCATCGGCATGCTTAGCACGTCGTTTGGTAGAAATCCACGTGCGCGTTCTGCAAAAAGCACCATTTGCATGCACATCTTGTGGTTTTGCAGAAAACTTCATCCGCGTCTACCAAAAGATGCATGTGCATGCTTAAAACGCGTTTTCGCACAAATGCGTGCGCGGGTGCTAAAAATAGCAGCATCGGCATGCTTAGCACGTCGTTTGGTAGAAATCCACGTGCGCGTTCTGCCAAAAGCACCATTTGCATGCACATCTTGTGGTTTTGCAGAAAACTTCATCCGCGTCTACCAAAAGATGCATGTGCATGCTTAAAACGCGTTTTCGCACAAATGCGTGCGCGGGTGCTAAAAATAGCAGCATCGGCATGCTTAGCACGTCGTTTGGTAGAAATCCACGTGCGCGTTCTGCAAAAAGCACCATTTGCATGCACATCTTGTGGTTTTGCAGAAAACTTCATCCGCGTCTACCAAAAGATGCATGTGCATGCTTAAAACGCGTTTTCGCACAAATGCGTGCGCGGGTGCTAAAAAGAGCAGCATCGGCATGCTTAGCACGTCGTTTGGTAGAAATCCACGTGCGCGTTCTGCCAAAAGCACCATTTGCATGCACATCTTGTGGTTTTGCAGAAAACTTCATCCGCGTCTACCAAAAGATGCATGTGCATGCTTAAAACGCGTTTTCGCACAAATCCGTGCGCGGGTGCTAAAAAGAGCAGCATCGGCAAGCTTAGCACATCGTTTGGTAGAAATCCACGTGCGCGTTCTGCAAAAAGCACCATTTGCATGCACATCTTGTGGTTTTGCAGAAAACTTCATCCGCGTCTACCAAAAGATGCATGTGCATGCTTAAAACGCGTTTTCGCACAAATGCGTGCGCGGGTGCTAAAAAGAGCAGCATCGGCATGCTTAGCACGTCGTTTGGTAGAAATCCACGTGCGCGTTCTGCAAAAAGCACCATTTGCATGCACATCTTGTGGTTTTGCAGAAAACTTCATCCGCGTCTACCAAAAGATGCATGTGCATGCTTAAAACGCGTTTTCGCACAAATGCGTGCGCGGGTGCTAAAAAGAGCAGCATCGGCATGCTTAGCACGTCGTTTGGTAGAAATCCACGTGCGCGTTCTGCCAAAAGCACCATTTGCATGCACATCTTGTGGTTTTGCAGAAAACTTCATCCGCGTCTACCAAAAGATGCATGTGCATGCTTAAAACGCGTTTTCGCACAAATCCGTGCGCGGGTGCTAAAAAGAGCAGCATCGGCATGCTTAGCACGTCGTTTGGTAGAAATCCACGTGCGCGTTCTGCAAAAAGCACCATTTGCATGCACATCTTGTGGTTTTGCAGAAAACTTCATCCGCGTCTACCAAAAGATGCATGTGCATGCTTAAAACGCGTTTTCGCACAAATGCGTGCGCGGGTGCTAAAAAGAGCAGCATCGGCATGCTTAGCACGTCGTTTGGTAGAAATCCACGTGCGCGTTCTGCCAAAAGCACCATTTGCATGCACATCTTGTGGTTTTGCAGAAAACTTCATCCGCGTCTACCAAAAGATGCATGTGCATGCTTAAAACGCGTCTTCGCACAAATCCGTGCGCGGGTGCTAAAAAGAGCAGCATCGGCAAGCTTAGCACGTCGTTTGGTAGAAATCCACGTGCGCGTTCTGCAAAAAGCACCATTTGCATGCACATCTTGTGGTTTTGCACAAAACTTCATCCGCGTCTACCAAAAGATGCATGTGCATGCTTAAAACGCGTTTTCGCACAAATGCGTGCGCGGGTGCTAAAAAGAGCAGCATCGGCATGCTTAGCACGTCGTTTGGTAGAAATCCACGTGCGCGTTCTGCAAAAAGCATCATTTGCATGCACATCTTGTGGTTTTGCAGAAAACTTCATCCGCGTCTACCAAAAGATGCATGTGCATGCTTAAAACGCGTTTTCGCACAAATGCGTGCGCGGGTGCTAAAAAGAGCAGCATCGGCATGCTTAGCACGTCGTTTGGTAGAAATCCACGTGCGCGTTCTGCCAAAAGCACCATTTGCATGCACATCTTGTGGTTTTAAAGAAAACTTCATCCGCGTCTACCAAAAGATGCATGTGCATGCTTAAAACGCGTTTTCGCACAAATCCGTGCGCGGGTGCTAAAAAGAGCAGCATCGGCATGCTTAGCACGTCGTTTGGTAGAAATCCACGTGCGCGTTCTGCAAAAAGCACCATTTGCATGCACATCTTGTGGTTTTGCAGAAAACTTCATCCGCGTCTACCAAAAGATGCATGTGCATGCTTAAAACGCGTTTTCGCACAAATGCGTGCGCGGGTGCTAAAAAGAGCAGCATCGGCATGCTTAGCACGTCGTTTGGTAGAAATCCACGTGCGCGTTCTGCCAAAAGCACCATTTGCATGCACATCTTGTGGTTTTGCAGAGAACTTCATCCGCGTCTACCAAAAGATGCATGTGCATGCTTAAAACGCGTTTTCCCACAAATCCGTGCGCGGGTGCTAAAAAGAGCAGCATCGGCAAGCTTAGCACATCGTTTGGTAGAAATCCACGTGCGCGTTCTGCAAAAAGCACCATTTGCATGCACATCTTGTGGTTTTGCAGAAAACTTCATCCGCGTCTACCAAAAGATGCATGTGCATGCTTAAAACGCGTTTTCGCACAAATGCGTGCGCGGGTGCTAAAAAGAGCAGCATCGGCATGCTTAGCACGTCGTTTGGTAGAAATCCACGTGCGCGTTCTGCAAAAAGCACCATTTGCATGCACATCTTGTGGTTTTGCAGAAAACTTCATCCGCGTCTACCAAAAGATGCATGTGCATGCTTAAAACGCGTTTTCGCACAAATGCGTGCGCGGGTGCTAAAAAGAGTAGCATCGGCATGCTTAGCACGTCGTTTGGTAGAAATTCACGTGCGCGTTCTGCAAAAAGCACCATTTGCATGCACATCTTGTGGTTTTGCAGAAAACTTCATCCGCGTCTACCAAAAGATGCATGTGCATGCTTAAAACGCGTTTTCGCACAAATGCGTGCGCGGGTGCTAAAAAGAGCAGCATCGGCATGCTTAGCACGTCGTTTGGTAGAAATCCACGTGCGCGTTCTGCCAAAAGCACCATTTGCATGCACATCTTGTGGTTTTGCAGAAAACTTCATCCGCGTCTACCAAAAGATGCATGTGCATGTTTAAAACGCGTTTTCGCACAAATCCGTGCGCGGGTGCTAAAAAGAGCAGCATCGGCATGCTTAGCACGTCGTTTGGTAGAAATCCACGTGCGCGTTCTGCAAAAAGCACCATTTGCATGCACATCTTGTGGTTTTGCAGAAAACTTCATCCGCGTCTACCAAAAGATGCATGGGCATGCTTAAAACGCATTTTCGCACAAATGCGTGCTCGGGTGCTAAAAAGAGCAGCATCGGCATGCTTAGCACGTCGTTTGGTAGAAATCCACGTGCGCGTTCTGCCAAAAGCACCATTTGCATGCACATCTTGTGGTTTTGCAGAAAACTTCATCCGCGTCTACCAAAAGATGCATGTGCATGCTTAAAACGCGTTTTCGCACAAATCCGTGCGCGGGTGCTAAAAAGAGCAGCATCGGCATGCTTAGCACGTCGTTTGGTAGAAATCCACGTGCGCGTTCTGCAAAAAGCACCATTTGCATGCACATCTTGTGGTTTTGCAGAAAACTTCATCCGCGTCTACCAAAAGATGCATGTGCATGCTTAAAACGCGTTTTCGCACAAATGCGTGCGCGGGTGCTAAAAAGAGCAGCATCGGCATGCTTAGCACGTCGTTTGGTAGAAATCCACGTGCGCGTTCTGCCAAAAGCACCATTTGCATGCACATCTTGTGGTTTTGCAGAAAACTTCATCCGCGTCTACCAAAAGATGCATGTGCATGTTTAAAACGCGTTTTCGCACAAATCCGTGCGCGGGTGCTAAAAAGAGCAGCATCGGCATGCTTAGCACGTCGTTTGGTAGAAATCCACGTGCGCGTTCTGCCAAAAGCACCATTTGCATGCACATCTTGTGGTTTTGCAGAAAACTTCATCCGCGTCTACCAAAAGATGCATGTGCATGCTTAAAACGCGTTTTCGCACAAATCCGTGCGCGGGTGCTAAAAAGAGCAGCATCGGCATGCTTAGCACGTCGTTTGGTAGAAATCCACGTGCGCGTTCTGCAAAAAGCACCATTTGCATGCACATCTTGTGGTTTTGCAGAAAACTTCATCCGCGTCTACCAAAAGATGCATGTGCATGCTTAAAACGCGTTTTCGCACAAATGCGTGCGCGGGTGCTAAAAAGAGCAGCATCGGCATGCTTAGCACGTCGTTTGGTAGAAATCCACGTGCGCGTTCTGCCAAAAGCACCATTTGCATGCACATCTTGTGGTTTTGCAGAAAACTTCATCCGCGTCTACCAAAAGATGCATGTGCATGCTTAAAACGCGTTTTCGCACAAATCCGTGCGCGGGTGCTAAAAAGAGCAGCATCGGCATGCTTAGCACGTCGTTTGGTAGAAATCCACGTGCGCGTTCTGCAAAAAGCACCATTTGCATGCACATCTTGTGGTTTTGCAGAAAACTTCATCCGCGTCTACCAAAAGATGCATGTGCATGCTTAAAACGCGTTTTCGCACAAATGCGTGCGCGGGTGCTAAAAAGAGCAGCATCGGCATGCTTAGCACGTCGTTTGGTAGAAATCCACGTGCGCGTTCTGCCAAAAGCACCATTTGCATGCACATCTTGTGGTTTTGCAGAAAACTTCATCCGCGTCTACCAAAAGATGCATGTGCATGCTTAAAACGCGTCTTCGCACAAATCCGTGCGCGGGTGCAAAAAAGAGCAGCATCGGCAAGCTTAGCACGTCGTTTGGTAGAAATCCACGTGCGCGTTCTGCAAAAAGCACCATTTGCATGCACATCTTGTGGTTTTGCACAAAACTTCATCCGCGTCTACCAAAAGATGCATGTGCATGCTTAAAACGCGTTTTCGCACAAATGCGTGCGCGGGTGCTAAAAAGAGCAGCATCGGCATGCTTAGCACGTCGTTTGGTAGAAATCCACGTGCGCGTTCTGCAAAAAGCATCATTTGCATGCACATCTTGTGGTTTTGCAGAAAACTTCATCCGCGTCTACCAAAAGATGCATGTGCATGCTTAAAACGCGTTTTCGCACAAATGCGTGCGCGGGTGCTAAAAAGAGCAGCATCGGCATGCTTAGCACGTCGTTTGGTAGAAATCCACGTGCGCGTTCTGCCAAAAGCACCATTTGCATGCACATCTTGTGGTTTTAAAGAAAACTTCATCCGCGTCTACCAAAAGATGCATGTGCATGCTTAAAACGCGTTTTCGCACAAATCCGTGCGCGGGTGCTAAAAAGAGCAGCATCGGCATGCTTAGCACGTCGTTTGGTAGAAATCCACGTGCGCGTTCTGCAAAAAGCACCATTTGCATGCACATCTTGTGGTTTTGCAGAAAACTTCATCCGCGTCTACCAAAAGATGCATGTGCATGCTTAAAACGCGTTTTCGCACAAATGCGTGCGCGGGTGCTAAAAAGAGCAGCATCGGCATGCTTAGCACGTCGTTTGGTAGAAATCCACGTGCGCGTTCTGCCAAAAGCACCATTTGCATGCACATCTTGTGGTTTTGCAGAGAACTTCATCCGCGTCTACCAAAAGATGCATGTGCATGCTTAAAACGCGTTTTCCCACAAATCCGTGCGCGGGTGCTAAAAAGAGCAGCATCGGCAAGCTTAGCACATCGTTTGGTAGAAATCCACGTGCGCGTTCTGCAAAAAGCACCATTTGCATGCACATCTTGTGGTTTTGCAGAAAACTTCATCCGCGTCTACCAAAAGATGCATGTGCATGCTTAAAACGCGTTTTCGCACAAATGCGTGCGCGGGTGCTAAAAAGAGCAGCATCGGCATGCTTAGCACGTCGTTTGGTAGAAATCCACGTGCGCGTTCTGCAAAAAGCACCATTTGCATGCACATCTTGTGGTTTTGCAGAAAACTTCATCCGCGTCTACCAAAAGATGCATGTGCATGCTTAAAACGCGTTTTCGCACAAATGCGTGCGCGGGTGCTAAAAAGAGTAGCATCGGCATGCTTAGCACGTCGTTTGGTAGAAATTCACGTGCGCGTTCTGCAAAAAGCACCATTTGCATGCACATCTTGTGGTTTTGCAGAAAACTTCATCCGCGTCTACCAAAAGATGCATGTGCATGCTTAAAACGCGTTTTCGCACAAATGCGTGCGCGGGTGCTAAAAAGAGCAGCATCGGCATGCTTAGCACGTCGTTTGGTAGAAATCCACGTGCGCGTTCTGCCAAAAGCACCATTTGCATGCACATCTTGTGGTTTTGCAGAAAACTTCATCCGCGTCTACCAAAAGATGCATGTGCATGTTTAAAACGCGTTTTCGCACAAATCCGTGCGCGGGTGCTAAAAAGAGCAGCATCGGCATGCTTAGCACGTCGTTTGGTAGAAATCCACGTGCGCGTTCTGCAAAAAGCACCATTTGCATGCACATCTTGTGGTTTTGCAGAAAACTTCATCCGCGTCTACCAAAAGATGCATGGGCATGCTTAAAACGCATTTTCGCACAAATGCGTGCTCGGGTGCTAAAAAGAGCAGCATCGGCATGCTTAGCACGTCGTTTGGTAGAAATCCACGTGCGCGTTCTGCCAAAAGCACCATTTGCATGCACATCTTGTGGTTTTGCAGAAAACTTCATCCGCGTCTACCAAAAGATGCATGTGCATGCTTAAAACGCGTTTTCGCACAAATCCGTGCGCGGGTGCTAAAAAGAGCAGCATCGGCATGCTTAGCACGTCGTTTGGTAGAAATCCACGTGCGCGTTCTGCAAAAAGCACCATTTGCATGCACATCTTGTGGTTTTGCAGAAAACTTCATCCGCGTCTACCAAAAGATGCATGTGCATGCTTAAAACGCGTTTTCGCACAAATGCGTGCGCGGGTGCTAAAAAGAGCAGCATCGGCATGCTTAGCACGTCGTTTGGTAGAAATCCACGTGCGCGTTCTGCCAAAAGCACCATTTGCATGCACATCTTGTGGTTTTGCAGAAAACTTCATCCGCGTCTACCAAAAGATGCATGTGCATGTTTAAAACGCGTTTTCGCACAAATCCGTGCGCGGGTGCTAAAAAGAGCAGCATCGGCATGCTTAGCACGTCGTTTGGTAGAAATCCACGTGCGCGTTCTGCCAAAAGCACCATTTGCATGCACATCTTGTGGTTTTGCAGAAAACTTCATCCGCGTCTACCAAAAGATGCATGTGCATGCTTAAAACGCGTTTTCGCACAAATCCGTGCGCGGGTGCTAAAAAGAGCAGCATCGGCATGCTTAGCACGTCGTTTGGTAGAAATCCACGTGCGCGTTCTGCAAAAAGCACCATTTGCATGCACATCTTGTGGTTTTGCAGAAAACTTCATCCGCGTCTACCAAAAGATGCATGTGCATGCTTAAAACGCGTTTTCGCACAAATGCGTGCGCGGGTGCTAAAAAGAGCAGCATCGGCATGCTTAGCACGTCGTTTGGTAGAAATCCACGTGCGCGTTCTGCCAAAAGCACCATTTGCATGCACATCTTGTGGTTTTGCAGAAAACTTCATCCGCGTCTACCAAAAGATGCATGTGCATTCTTAAAACGCGTTTTCGCACAAATCCGTGCGCGGGTGCTAAAAAGAGCAGCATCGGCAAGCTTAGCACGTCGTTTGGTAGAAATCCACGTGCGCGTTCTGCAAAAAGCACCATTTGCATGCACATCTTGTGGTTTTGCAGAAAACTTCATCCGCGTCTACCAAAAGATGCATGTGCATGCTTAAAACGCGTTTTCGCACAAATGCGTGCGCGGGTGCTAAAAAGAGCAGCATCGGCATGCTTAGCATGTCGTTTGGTAGAAATCCACGTGCGCGTTCTGCAAAAAGCACCATTTGCATGCACATCTTGTGGTTTTGCAGAAAACTTCATCCGCGTCTACCAAAAGATGCATGTGCATGCTTAAAACGCGTTTTCGCACAAATGCATGCGCGGGTGCTAAAAAGAGCAGCATCGGCATGCTTAGCACGTCGTTTGGTAGAAATCCACGTGCGCGTTCTGCCAAAAGCACCATTTGCATGCACATCTTGTAGTTTTGCAGAAAACTTCATCCGCGTCTACCAAAAGATGCATGTGCATGCTTAAAACGCGTTTTCGCACAAATCCGTGCGCGGGTGCTAAAAAGAGCAGCATCGGCAAGCTTAGCACGTCGTTTGGTAGAAATCCACGTGCGCGTTCTGCAAAAAGCACCATTTGCATGCACATCTTGTGGTTTTGCAGAAAACTTCATCCGCGTCTACCAAAAGATGCATGTGCATGCTTAAAACGCGTTTTCGCACAAATGCGTGCGCGGGTGCTAAAAAGAGCAGCATCGGCATGCTTAGCACGTCGTTTGGTAGAAATCCACGTGCGCGTTCTGCAAAAAGCACCATTTGCATGCACATCTTGTGGTTTTGCAGAAAACTTCATCCGCGTCTACCAAAAGATGCATGTGCATGCTTAAAACGCGTTTTCGCACAAATGCGTGCGCGGGTGCTAAAAAGAGCAGCATCGGCATGCTTAGCACGTCGTTTGGTAGAAATCCACGTGCGCGTTCTGCCAAAAGCACCATTTGCATGCACATCTTGTAGTTTTGCAGAAAACTTCATCCGCGTCTACCAAAAGATGCATGTGCATGCTTAAAACGCGTTTTCGCACAAATCCGTGCGCGGGTGCTAAAAAGAGCAGCATCGGCAAGCTTAGCACGTCGTTTGGTAGAAATCCACGTGCGCGTTCTGCAAAAAGCACCATTTGCATGCACATCTTGTGGTTTTGCAGAAAACTTCATCCGCGTCTACCAAAAGATGCATGTGCATGCTTAAAACGCGTTTTCGCACAAATGCGTGCGCGGGTGCTAAAAAGAGCAGCATCGGCATGCTTAGCACGTCGTTTGGTAGAAATCCACGTGCGCGTTCTGCAAAAAGCACCATTTGCATGCACATCTTGTGGTTTTGCAGAAAACTTCATCCGCGTCTACCAAAAGATGCATGTGCATGCTTAAAACGCGTTTTCGCACAAATGCGTGCGCGGGTGCTAAAAAGAGCAGCATCGGCATGCTTAGCACGTCGTTTGGTAGAAATCCACGTGCGCGTTCTGCAAAAAGCACCATTTGCATGCACATCTTGTGGTTTTGCAGAAAACTTCATCCGCGTCTGCCAAAAGATGCATGTGCATGCTTAAAACGCGTTTTCGCACAAATGCGTGCGCGGGTGCTAAAAAGAGCAGCATCGGCATGCTTAGCACGTCGTTTGGTAGAAATCGACGTGCGCGTTCTGCCAAAAGCACCATTTGCATGCACATCTTGTGGTTTTGCAGAAAACTTCATCCGCGTCTACCAAAAGATGCATGTGCAAGGTTAAAACGCGTTTTCGCACAAATGCGTGCGCGGGTGCTAAAAAGAGCAGCATCGGCATGCTTAGCACGTCGTTTGGTAGAAATCCCCGTGCGCGTTCTGCAAAAAGCACCATTTGCATGCACATCTTGTGGTTTTGCAGAAAACTTCATCCGCGTCTACCAAAAGATGCATGTGCATGCTTAAAACGCGTTTTCGCACAAATGCGTGCGCGGGTGCTAAAAAGAGCAGCATCGGCATGCTTAGCACGTCGTTCGGTAGAAATCCACGTGCGCGTTCTGCCAAAAGCACCATTTGCATGCACATCTTGTGGTTTTGCAGAAAACTTCATCCGCGTCTACCAAAAGATGCATGTGCATGTTTAAAACGCGTTTTCGCACAAATCCGTGCGCGGGTGCTAAAAAGAGCAGCATCGGCATGCTTAGCACGTCGTTTGGTAGAAATCCACGTGCGCGTTCTGCCAAAAGCACCATTTGCATGCACATCTTGTGGTTTTGCAGAAAACTTCATCCGCGTCTACCAAAAGATGCATGTGCATGCTTAAAACGCGTTTTCGCACAAATCCGTGCGCGGGTGCTAAAAAGAGCAGCATCGGCATGCTTAGCACGTCGTTTGGTAGAAATCCACGTGCGCGTTCTGCAAAAAGCACCATTTGCATGCACATCTTGTGGTTTTGCAGAAAACTTCATCCGCGTCTACCAAAAGATGCATGTGCATGCTTAAAACGCGTTTTCGCACAAATGCGTGCGCGGGTGCTAAAAAGAGCAGCATCGGCATGCTTAGCACGTCGTTTGGTAGAAATCCACGTGCGCGTTCTGCCAAAAGCACCATTTGCATGCACATCTTGTGGTTTTGCAGAAAACTTCATCCGCGTCTACCAAAAGATGCATGTGCATTCTTAAAACGCGTTTTCGCACAAATCCGTGCGCGGGTGCTAAAAAGAGCAGCATCGGCAAGCTTAGCACGTCGTTTGGTAGAAATCCACGTGCGCGTTCTGCAAAAAGCACCATTTGCATGCACATCTTGTGGTTTTGCAGAAAACTTCATCCGCGTCTACCAAAAGATGCATGTGCATGCTTAAAACGCGTTTTCGCACAAATGCGTGCGCGGGTGCTAAAAAGAGCAGCATCGGCATGCTTAGCATGTCGTTTGGTAGAAATCCACGTGCGCGTTCTGCAAAAAGCACCATTTGCATGCACATCTTGTGGTTTTGCAGAAAACTTCATCCGCGTCTACCAAAAGATGCATGTGCATGCTTAAAACGCGTTTTCGCACAAATGCGTGCGCGGGTGCTAAAAAGAGCAGCATCGGCATGCTAAGCACGTCGTTTGGTAGAAATCCACGTGCGCGTTCTGCCAAAAGCACCATTTGCATGCACATCTTGTGGTTTTGCAGAAAACTTCATCCGCGTCTACCAAAAGATGCATGTGCATGCTTAAAACGCGTTTTCGCACAAATGCGTGCGCGGGTGCTAAAAAGAGCAGCATCGGCATGCTTAGCACGTCGTTTGGTAGAAATCCACGTGCGCGTTCTGCCAAAAGCACCATTTGCATGCACATCTTGTGGTTTTGCAGAAAACTTCATCCGCGTCTACCAAAAGATGCATGTGATGCTTAAAACGCGTTTTCGCACAAATCCGTGCGCGGGTGCTAAAAAGAGCAGCATCGGCATGCTTAGCACGTCGTTTGGTAGAAATCCACGTGCGCGTTCTGCCAAAAGCACCATTTGCATGCACATCGTGTGGTTTTGCAGAAAACTTCATCAGCGTCTACCAAAAGATGCATGTGCATGCTTAAAACGCGTTTTCGCACAAATATGAGCGCGGCTGGTAAAAAGAGCAGCATCGGCATGCTTAGCACGTCGTTTGGTAGAAATCCACGTGCGCGTTCTGCAAAAAGCACCATTTGCATCCACATCTTGTGGTTTTGCAGAAAACTTCATCCGCGTCTACCAAAAGATGCATGTGCATGCTTAAAACGCGTTTTCGCACAAATGCGTGCGCGGGTGCTAAAAATAGCAGCATCGGCATGCTTAGCACGTCGTTTGGTAGAAATCCACGTGCGCGTTCTGCAAAAAGCACCATTTGCATGCACATCTTGTGGTTTTGCAGAAAACTTCATCAGCGTCTACCAAAAGATGCATGTGCATGCTTAAAACGCGTTTTCGCACAAATGCTTGCGCAGGTGGTAAAAAGAGCAGCATCGGCATGCTTAGCACGTCGTTTGGTAGAAATCCACGTGCGCGTTCTGCAAAAAGCACCATTTGCATCCACATCTTGTGGTTTTGCAGAAAACTTCATCCGCGTCTACCAAAAGATGCATGTGCATGCTTAAAACGCGTTTTCGCACAAATGCGTGCGCGGGTGCTAAAAATAGCAGCATCGGCATGCTTAGCACGTCGTTTGGTAGAAATCCACGTGCGCGTTCTGCCAAAAGCCCCATTTGCATGCACATCTTGTGGTTTTGCAGAAAACTTCATCCGCGTCTACCAAAAGATGCATGTGCATGCTTAAAACGCGTTTTCGCACAAATCCGTGCGCGGGTGCTAAAAAGAGCAGCATCGGCAAGCTTAGCACATCGTTTGGTAGAAATCCACGTGCGCGTTCTGCAAAAAGCACCATTTGCATGCACATCTTGTGGTTTTGCAGAAAACTTCATCCGCGTCTACCAAAAGATGCATGTGCATGCTTAAAACGCGTTTTCGCACAAATGCGTGCGCGGGTGCTAAAAACAGCAGCATCGGCATGCTTAGCACGTCGTTTGGTAGAAATCCACGTGCGCGTTCTGCAAAAAGCACCATTTGCATGCACATCTTGTGGTTTTGCAGAAAACTTCATCCGCGTCTACCAAAAGATGCATGTGCATGCTTAAAACGCGTTTTCGCACAAATGCGTGCGCGGGTGCTAAAAAGAGCAGCATCGGCATGCTTAGCACGTCGTTTGGTAGAAATCCACGTGCGCGTTCTGCAAAAAGCACCATTTGCATGCACATCTTGTGGTTTTGCAGAAAACTTCATCAGCGTCTACCAAAAGATGCATGTGCATGCTTAAAACGCGTTTTCGCACAAATGCTTGCGCGGGTGGTAAAAAGAGCAGCATCGGCATGCTTAGCACGTCGTTTGGTAGAAATCCACGTGCGCGTTCTGCAAAAAGCACCATTTGCATCCACATCTTGTGGTTTTGCAGAAAACTTCATCCGCGTCTACCAAAAGATGCATGTGCATGCTTAAAACGCGTTTTCGCACAAATGCGTGCGCGGGTGCTAAAAATAGCAGCATCGGCATGCTTAGCACGTCGTTTGGTAGAAATCCACGTGCGCGTTCTGCAAAAAGCACCATTTGCATGCACATCTTGTGGTTTTGCAGAAAACTTGATCCGCGTCTACCAAAAGATGCATGTGCATGCTTAAAACGCGTTTTCGCACAAATGCGTGCGCGGGTGCTAAAAAGAGCAGCATCGGCATGCTTAGCACGTCGTTTGGTAGAAATCCACGTGCGCGTTCTGCCAAAAGCACCATTTGCATGCACATCTTGTGGTTTTGCAGAAAACTTCATCCGCGTCTACCAAAAGATGCATGTGCATGCTTAAAACGCGTTTTCGCACAAATGCGTGCGCGGGTGCTAAAAAGAGCAGCATCGGCATGCTTAGCACGTCGTTTGGTAGAAATCCACGTGCGCGTTCTGTAAAAAGCACCATTTGCATGCACATCTTGTGGTTTTGCAGAAAACTTCATCCGCGTCTACCAAAAGATGCATGTGCATGCTTAAAACGCGTTTTCGCACAAATGCGTGCGCGGGTGCTAAAAAGAGCAGCATCGGCATGCTTAGCACGTCGTTTGGTAGAAATCCACGTGCGCGTTCTGCCAAAAGCACCATTTGCATGCACATCTTGTGGTTTTGCAGAAAACTTCATCCGCGTCTACCAAAAGATGCATGTGCATGCTTAAAACGCGTTTTCGCACAAATCCGTGCGCGGGTGCTAAAAAGAGCAGCATCGGCATGCTTAGCACGTCGTTTGGTAGAAATCCACGTGCGCGTTCTGCAAAAAGCACCATTTGCATGCACATCTTGTGGTTTTGCAGAAAACTTCATCCGCGTCTACCAAAAGATGCATGTGCATGCTTAAAACGCGTTTTCGCACAAATGCGTGCGCGGGTGCTAAAAAGAGCAGCATCGGCATGCTTAGCACGTCGTTTGGTAGAAATCCACGTGCGCGTTCTGCCAAAAGCACCATTTGCATGCACATCTTGTGGTTTTGCAGAAAACTTCATCCGCGTCTACCAAAAGATGCATGTGCATGCTTAAAACGCGTTTTCGCACAAATCCGTGCGCGGGTGCTAAAAAGAGCAGCATCGGCATGCTTAGCACGTCGTTTGGTAGAAATCCACGTGCGCGTTCTGCAAAAAGCACCATTTGCATGCACATCTTGTGGTTTTTCAGAAAACTTCATCCGCGTCTACCAAAAGATGCATGTGCATGCTTAAAACGCGTTTTCGCACAAATGCGTGCGCGGGTGCTAAAAAGAGCAGCATCGGCATGCTTAGCACGTCGTTTGGTAGAAATCCACGTGCGCGTTCTGCCAAAAGCACCATTTGAATGCACATCTTGTGGTTTTGCAGAAAACTTCATCCGCGTCTACCAAAAGATGCATGTGCATGCTTAAAACGCGTTTTCGCACAAATGCGTGCGCGGGTGCTAAAAAGAGCAGCATCGGCATGCTTAGCACGTCGTTTGGTAGAAATCCACGTGCGCGTTCTGCCAAAAGCACCATTTGCATGCACATCTTGTGGTTTTGCAGAAAACTTCATCCGCGTCTACCAAAAGATGCATGTGCATGCTTAAAACGCGTTTTCGCACAAATCCGTGCGCGGGTGCTAAAAAGAGCAGCATCGGCATGCTTAGCACGTCGTTTGGTAGAAATCCACGTGCGCGTTATGCAAAAAGCACCATTTGCATGCACATCTTGTGGTTTTGCAGAAAACTTCATCCGCGTCTACCAAAAGATGCATGTGCATGCTTAAAACGCGTTTTCGCACAAATGCGCGCGCGGGTGCTAAAAAGAGCAGCATCAGCATGCTTAGCACGTCGTTTGGTAGAAATCCACGTGCGCGTTCTGCCAAAAGCACCATTTGCATGCACATCTTGTGGTTTTGCAGAAAACTTCATCCGCGTCTACCAAAAGATGCATGTGCATGTTTAAAACGCGTTTTCGCACAAATCCGTGCGCGGGTGCTAAAAAGAGCAGCATCGGCATGCTTAGCACGTCGTTTGGTAGAAATCCACGTGCGCGTTCTGCAAAAAGCACCATTTGCATGCACATCTTGTGGTTTTGCAGAAAACTTCATCCGCGTCTACCAAAAGATGCATGTGCATGCTTAAAACGCGTTTTCGCACAAATGCGTGCTCGGGTGCTAAAAAGAGCAGCATCGGCATGCTTAGCACGTCGTTTGGTAGAAATCCACGTGCGCGTTCTGCCAAAAGCACCATTTGCATGCACATCTTGTGGTTTTGCAGAAAACTTCATCCGCGTCTACCAAAAGATGCATGTGCATGCTTAAAACGCGTTTTCGCACAAATCCGTGCGCGGGTGCTAAAAAGAGCAGCATCGGCATGCTTAGCACGTCGTTTGGTAGAAATCCACGTGCGCGTTCTGCAAAAAGCACCATTTGCATGCACATCTTGTGGTTTTGCAGAAAACTTCATCCGCGTCTACCAAAAGATGCATGTGCATGCTTAAAACGCGTTTTCGCACAAATGCGTGCGCGGGTGCTAAAAAGAGCAGCATCGGCATGCTTAGCACGTCATTTGGTAGAAATCCACGTGCGCGTTCTGCCAAAAGCACCATTTGCATGCACATCTTGTGGTTTTGCAGAAAACTTCATCCGCGTCTACCAAAAGATGCATGTGCATGTTTAAAACGCGTTTTCGCACAAATCCGTGCGCGGGTGCTAAAAAGAGCAGCATCGGCAAGCTTAGCACGTCGTTTGGTAGAAATCCACGTGCGCGTTCTGCAAAAAGCACCATTTGCATGCACATCTTGTGGTTTTGCAGAAAACTTCATCCGCGTCTACCAAAAGATGCATGTGCATGCTTAAAACGCGTTTTCGCACAAATGCGTGCGCGGGTGCTAAAAAGAGCAGCATCGGCATGCTTAGCACGTCGTTTGGTAGAAATCCACGTGCGCGTTCTGCAAAAAGCACCATTTGCATGCACATCTTGTGGTTTTGCAGAAAACTTCATCCGCGTCTACCAAAAGATGCATGTGCATGCTTAAAACGCGTTTTCGCACAAATGCGTGCGCGGGTGCTAAAAAGAGCAGCATCGGCATGCTTAGCACGTCGTTTGGTAGAAATCCACGTGCGCGTTCTGCAAAAAGCACCATTTGCATGCACATCTTGTGGTTTTGCAGAAAACTTCATCCGCGTCTACCAAAAGATGCATGTGCATGCTTAAAACGCGTTTTCGCACAAATGCGTGCGCGGGTGCTAAAAAGAGCAGCATCGGCATGCTTAGCACGTCGTTTGGTAGAAATCCACGTGCGCGTTCTGCCAAAAGCACCATTTGCATGCACATCTTGTGGTTTTGCAGAAAACTTCATCCGCGTCTACCAAAAGATGCATGTGCATGCTTAAAACGCGTTTTCGCACAAATCCGTGAGCGGGTGCTAAAAAGAGCAGCATCGGCAAGCTTAGCACATCGTTTGGTAGAAATCCACGTGCGCGTTCTGCAAAAAGCACCATTTGCATGCACATCTTGTGGTTTTGCAGAAAACTTCATCCGCGTCTACCAAAAGATGCATGTGCATGCTTAAAACGCGTTTTCGCACAAATGCGTGCGCGGGTGCTAAAAAGAGCAGCATCGGCATGCTTAGCACGTCGTTTGGTAGAAATCCACGTGCGCGTTCTGCAAAAAGCACCATTTGCATGCACATCTTGTGGTTTTGCAGAAAACTTCATCCGCGTCTACCAAAAGATGCATGTGCATGCTTAAAACGCGTTTTCGCACAAATGCGTGCGCGGGTGCTAAAAAGAGTAGCATCGGCATGCTTAGCACGTCGTTTGGTAGAAATCCACGTGCGCGTTCTGCAAAAAGCACCATTTGCATGCACATCTTGTGGTTTTGCAGAAAACTTCATCCGCGTCTACCAAAAGATGCATGTGCATGCTTAAAACGCGTTTTCGCACAAATGCGTGCGCGGGTGCTAAAAAGAGCAGCATCGGCATGCTTAGCACGTCGTTTGGTAGAAATCCACGTGCGCGTTCTGCCAAAAGCACCATTTGCATGCACATCTTGTGGTTTTGCAGAAAACTTCATCCGCGTCTACCAAAAGATGCATGTGCATGTTTAAAACGCGTTTTCGCACAAATCCGTGCGCGGGTGCTAAAAAGAGCAGCATCGGCATGCTTAGCACGTCGTTTGGTAGAAATCCACGTGCGCGTTCTGCAAAAAGCACCATTTGCATGCACATCTTGTGGTTTTGCAGAAAACTTCATCCGCGTCTACCAAAAGATGCATGGGCATGCTTAAAACGCGTTTTCGCACAAATGCGTGCTCGGGTGCTAAAAAGAGCAGCATCGGCATGCTTAGCACGTCGTTTGGTAGAAATCCACGTGCGCGTTCTGCCAAAAGCACCATTTGCATGCACATCTTGTGGTTTTGCAGAAAACTTCATCCGCGTCTACCAAAAGATGCATGTGCATGCTTAAAACGCGTTTTCGCACAAATCCGTGCGCGGGTGCTAAAAAGAGCACCATCGGCATGCTTAGCACGTCGTTTGGTAGAAATCCACGTGCGCGTTCTGCAAAAAGCACCATTTGCATGCACATCTTGTGGTTTTGCAGAAAACTTCATCCGCGTCTACCAAAAGATGCATGTGCATGCTTAAAACGCGTTTTCGCACAAATGCGTGCGCGGGTGCTAAAAAGAGCAGCATCGGCATGCTTAGCACGTCGTTTGGTAGAAATCCACGTGCGCGTTCTGCCAAAAGCACCATTTGCATGCACATCTTGTGGTTTTGCAGAAAACTTCATCCGCGTCTACCAAAAGATGCATGTGCATGCTTAAAACGCGTTTTCGCACAAATCCGTGCGCGGGTGCTAAAAAGAGCAGCATCGGCAAGCTTAGCACGTCGTTTGGTAGAAATCCACGTGCGCGTTCTGCAAAAAGCACCATTTGCATGCACATCTTGTGGTTTTGCAGAAAACTTCATCCGCGTCTACCAAAAGATGCATGTGCATGCTTAAAACGCGTTTTCGCACAAATGCGTGCGCGGGTGCTAAAAAGAGCAGCATCGGCATGCTTAGCACGTCGTTTGGTAGAAATCCACGTGCGCGTTCTGCAAAAAGGACCATTTGCATGCACATCTTGTGGTTTTGCAGAAAACTTCATCCGCGTCTACGAAAAGATGCATGTGCATGCTTAAAACGCGTTTTCGCACAAATGCGTGCGCGGGTGCTAAAAATAGCAGCATCGGCATGCTTAGCACGTCGTTTGGTAGAAATCCACGTGCGCGTTCTGCCAAAAGCACCATTTGCATGCACATCTTGTGGTTTTGCAGAAAACTTCATCCGCGTCTACCAAAAGATGCATGTGCATGCTTAAAACGCGTTTTCGCACAAATGCGTGCGCGGGTGCTAAAAATAGCAGCATCGGCATGCTTAGCACGTCGTTTGGTAGAAATCCACGTGCGCGTTCTGCAAAAAGCACCATTTGCATGCACATCTTGTGGTTTTGCAGAAAACTTCATCCGCGTCTACCAAAAGATGCATGTGCATGCTTAAAACGCGTTTTCGCACAAATGCGTGCGCGGGTGCTAAAAAGAGCAGCATCGGCATGCTTAGCACGTCGTTTGGTAGAAATCCACGTGCGCGTTCTGCCAAAAGCACCATTTGCATGCACATCTTGTGGTTTTGCAGAAAACTTCATCCGCGTCTACCAAAAGATGCATGTGCATGCTTAAAACGCGTTTTCGCACAAATCCGTGCGCGGGTGCTAAAAAGAGCAGCATCGGCAAGCTTAGCACATCGTTTGGTAGAAATCCACGTGCGCGTTCTGCAAAAAGCACCATTTGCATGCACATCTTGTGGTTTTGCAGAAAACTTCATCCGCGTCTACCAAAAGATGCATGTGCATGCTTAAAACGCGTTTTCGCACAAATGCGTGCGCGGGTGCTAAAAAGAGCAGCATCGGCATGCTTAGCACGTCGTTTGGTAGAAATCCACGTGCGCGTTCTGCAAAAAGCACCATTTGCATGCACATCTTGTGGTTTTGCAGAAAACTTCATCCGCGTCTACCAAAAGATGCATGTGCATGCTTAAAACGCGTTTTCGCACAAATATGTGCGCGGGTGGTAAAAAGAGCAGCATCGGCATGCTTAGCACGTCGTTTGGTAGAAATCCACGTGCGCGTTCTGCAAAAAGCACCATTTGCATCCACATCTTGTGGTTTTGCAGAAAACTTCATCCGCGTCTACCAAAAGATGCATGTGCATGCTTAAAACGCGTTTTCGCACAAATGCGTGCGCGGGTGCTAAAAAGAGCAGCATCGGCATGCTTAGCACGTCGTTTGGTAGAAATCCACGTGCGCGTTCTGCCAAAAGCACCATTTGCATGCACATCTTGTGGTTTTGCAGAAAACTTCATCCGCGTCTACCAAAAGATGCATGTGCATGCTTAAAACGCGTTTTCGCACAAATCCGTGCGCGGGTGCTAAAAAGAGCAGCATCGGCAAGCTTAGCACATCGTTTGGTAGAAATCCACGTGCGCGTTCTGCAAAAAGCACCATTTGCATGCACATCTTGTGGTTTTGCAGAAAACTTCATCCGCGTCTACCAAAAGATGCATGTGCATGCTTAAAACGCGTTTTCGCACAAATGCGTGCGCGGGTGCTAAAAAGAGCAGCATCGGCATGCTTCGCACGTCGTTTGGTAGAAATCCACGTGCGCGTTCTGCCAAAAGCACCATTTGCATGCACATCTTGTGGTTTTGCAGAAAACTTCATCCGCGTCTACCAAAAGATGCATGTGCATTCTTAAAACGCGTTTTCGCACAAATCCGTGCGCGGGTGCTAAAAAGAGCAGCATCGGCAAGCTTAGCACGTCGTTTGGTAGAAATCCACGTGCGCGTTCTGCAAAAAGCACCATTTGCATGCACATCTTGTGGTTTTGCAGAAAACTTCATCCGCGTCTACCAAAAGATGCATGTGCATGCTTAAAACGCGTTTTCGCACAAATGCGTGCGCGGGTGCTAAAAAGAGCAGCATCGGCATGCTTAGCATGTCGTTTGGTAGAAATCCACGTGCGCGTTCTGCAAAAAGCACCATTTGCATGCACATCTTGTGGTTTTGCAGAAAACTTCATCCGCGTCTACCAAAAGATGCATGTGCATGCTTAAAACGCGTTTTCGCACAAATGCGTGCGCGGGTGCTAAAAAGAGCAGCATCGGCATGCTTAGCACGCCGTTTGGTAGAAATCCACGTGCGCGTTCTGCCAAAAGCACCATTTGCATGCACATCTTGTAGTTTTGCAGAAAACTTCATCCGCGTCTACCAAAAGATGCATGTGCATGCTTAAAACGCGTTTTCGCACAAATCCGTGCGCGGGTGCTAAAAAGAGCAGCATCGGCAAGCTTAGCACGTCGTTTGGTAGAAATCCACGTGCGCGTTCTGCAAAAAGCACCATTTGCATGCACATCTTGTGGTTTTGCAGAAAACTTCATCCGCGTCTACCAAAAGATGCATGTGCATGCTTAAAACGCGTTTTCGCACAAATGCGTGCGCGGGTGCTAAAAAGAGCAGCATCGACATGCTTAGCACGTCGTTTGGTAGAAATCCACGTGCGCGTTCTGCAAAAAGCACCATTTGCATGCACATCTTGTGGTTTTGCAGAAAACTTCATCCGCGTCTACCAAAAGATGCATGTGCATGCTTAAAACGCGTTTTCGCACAAATGCGTGCGCGGGTGCTAAAAAGAGCAGCATCGGCATGCTTAGCACGTCGTTTGGTAGAAATCCACGTGCGCGTTCTGCCAAAAGCACCATTTGCATGCACATCTTGTAGTTTTGCAGAAAACTTCATCCGCGTCTACCAAAAGATGCATGTGCATGCTTAAAACGCGTTTTCGCACAAATCCGTGCGCGGGTGCTAAAAAGAGCAGCATCGGCAAGCTTAGCACGTCGTTTGGTAGAAATCCACGTGCGCGTTCTGCAAAAAGCACCATTTGCATGCACATCTTGTGGTTTTGCAGAAAACTTCATCCGCGTCTACCAAAAGATGCATGTGCATGCTTAAAACGCGTTTTCGCACAAATGCGTGCGCGGGTGCTAAAAAGAGCAGCATCGGCATGCTTAGCACGTCGTTTGGTAGAAATCCACGTGCGCGTTCTGCAAAAAGCACCATTTGCATGCACATCTTGTGGTTTTGCAGAAAACTTCATCCGCGTCTACCAAAAGATGCATGTGCATGCTTAAAACGCGTTTTCGCACAAATGCGTGCGCGGGTGCTAAAAAGAGCAGCATCGGCATGCTTAGCACGTCGTTTGGTAGAAATCCACGTGCGCGTTCTGCAAAAAGCACCATTTGCATGCACATCTTGTGGTTTTGCAGAAAACTTCATCCGCGTCTACCAAAAGATGCATGTGCATGCTTAAAACGCGTTTTCGCACAAATGCGTGCACGGGTGCTAAAAAGAGCAGCATCGGCATGCTTAGCACGTCGTTTGGTAGAAATCCACGTGCGCGTTCTGCCAAAAGCACCATTTGCATGCACATCTTGTGGTTTTGCAGAAAACTTCATCCGCGTCTACCAAAATATGCATGTGCATGTTTAAAACGCGTTTTCGCACAAATCCGTGCGCGGGTGCTAAAAAGAGCAGCATCGGCATGCTTAGCACGTCGTTTGGTAGAAATCCACGTGCGCGTTCTGCCAAAAGCACCATTTGCATGCACATCTTGTGGTTTTGCAGAAAACTTCATCCGCGTCTACCAAAAGATGCATGTGCATGCTTAAAACGCGTTTTCGCACAAATGCGTGCGCGGGTGCTAAAAAGAGCAGCATCGGCATGCTTAGCACGTCGTTTGGTAGAAATCCACGTGCGCGTTCTGCAAAAAGCACCATTTGCATGCACATCTTGTGGTTTTGCAGAAAACTTCATCCGCGTCTACCAAAAGATGCATGTGCATGCTTAAAACGCGTTTTCGCACAAATGCGTGCGCGGGTGCTAAAAAGAGCAGCATCGGCATGCTTAGCACGTCGTTTGGTAGAAATCCACGTGCGCGTTCTGCCAAAAGCACCATTTGCATGCACATCTTGTGGTTTTAAAGAAAACTTCATCCGCGTCTACCAAAAGATGCATGTGCATGCTTAAAACGCCTTTTCGCACAAATCCGTGCGCGGGTGCTAAAAAGAGCAGCATCGGCATGCTTAGCACGTCGTTTGGTAGAAATCCACGTGCGCGTTCTGCAAAAAGCACCATTTGCATGCACATCTTGTGGTTTTGCAGAAAACTTCATCCGCGTCTACCAAAAGATGCATGTGCATGCTTAAAACGCGTTTTCGCACAAATGCGTGCGCGGGTGCTAAAAAGAGCAGCATCGGCATGCTTAGCACGTCGTTTGGTAGAAATCCACGTGCGCGTTCTGCCAAAAGCACCATTTGCATGCACATCTTGTGGTTTTGCAGAAAACTTCATCCGCGTCTACCAAAAGATGCATGTGCATGCTTAAAACGCGTTTTCGCACAAATCCGTGCGCGGGTGCTAAAAAGAGCAGCATCGGCAAGCTTAGCACGTCGTTTGGTAGAAATCCACGTGCGCGTTCTGCAAAAAGCACCATTTGCATGCACATCTTGTGGTTTTGCAGAAAACTTCATCCGCGTCTACCAAAAGATGCATGTGCATGCTTAAAACGCGTTTTCGCACAAATGCGTGCGCGGGTGCTAAAAAGAGCAGCATCGGCATGCTTAGCACGTCGTTTGGTAGAAATCCACGTGCGCGTTCTGCCAAAAGCACCATTTGCATGCACATCTTGTAGTTTTGCAGAAAACTTCATCCGCGTCTACCAAAAGATGCATGTGCATGCTTAAAACGCGTTTTCGCACAAATCCGTGCGCGGGTGCTAAAAAGAGCAGCATCGGCAAGCTTAGCACGTCGTTTGGTAGAAATCCACGTGCGCGTTCTGCAAAAAGCACCATTTGCATGCACATCTTGTGGTTTTGCAGAAAACTTCATCCGCGTCTACCAAAAGATGCATGTGCATGCTTAAAACGCGTTTTCGCACAAATGCGTGCGCGGGTGCTAAAAAGAGCAGCATCGGCATGCTTAGCACGTCGTTTGGTAGAAATCCACGTGCGCGTTCTGCAAAAAGCACCATTTGCATGCACATCTTGTGGTTTTGCAGAAAACTTCATCCGCGTCTACCAAAAGATGCATGTGCATGCTTAAAACGCGTTTTCGCACAAATGCGTGCGCGGGTGCTAAAAAGAGCAGCATCGGCATGCTTAGCACGTCGTTTGGTAGAAATCCACGTGCGCGTTCTGCAAAAAGCACCATTTGCATGCACATCTTGTGGTTTTGCAGAAAACTTCATCCGCGTCTACCAAAAGATGCATGTGCATGCTTAAAACGCGTTTTCGCACAAATGCGTGCACGGGTGCTAAAAAGAGCAGCATCGGCATGCTTAGCACGTCGTTTGGTAGAAATCCACGTGCGCGTTCTGCCAAAAGCACCATTTGCATGCACATCTTGTGGTTTTGCAGAAAACTTCATCCGCGTCTACCAAAATATGCATGTGCATGTTTAAAACGCGTTTTCGCACAAATCCGTGCGCGGGTGCTAAAAAGAGCAGCATCGGCATGCTTAGCACGTCGTTTGGTAGAAATCCACGTGCGCGTTCTGCCAAGAGCACCATTTGCATGCACATCTTGTGGTTTTGCAGAAAACTTCATCCGCGTCTACCAAAAGATGCATGTGCATGCTTAAAACGCGTTTTCGCACAAATGCGTGCGCGGGTGCTAAAAAGAGCAGCATCGGCATGCTTAGCACGTCGTTTGGTAGAAATCCACGTGCGCGTTCTGCAAAAAGCACCATTTGCATGCACATCTTGTGGTTTTGCAGAAAACTTCATCCGCGTCTACCAAAAGATGCATGTGCATGCTTAAAACGCGTTTTCGCACAAATGCGTGCGCGGGTGCTAAAAAGAGCAGCATCGGCATGCTTAGCACGTCGTTTGGTAGAAATCCACGTGCGCGTTCTGCCAAAAGCACCATTTGCATGCACATCTTGTGGTTTTAAAGAAAACTTCATCCGCGTCTACCAAAAGATGCATGTGCATGCTTAAAACGCCTTTTCGCACAAATCCGTGCGCGGGTGCTAAAAAGAGCAGCATCGGCATGCTTAGCACGTCGTTTGGTAGAAATCCACGTGCGCGTTCTGCAAAAAGCACCATTTGCATGCACATCTTGTGGTTTTGCAGAAAACTTCATCCGCGTCTACCAAAAGATGCATGTGCATGCTTAAAACGCGTTTTCGCACAAATGCGTGCGCGGGTGCTAAAAAGAGCAGCATCGGCATGCTTAGCACGTCGTTTGGTAGAAATCCACGTGCGCGTTCTGCCAAAAGCACCATTTGCATGCACATCTTGTGGTTTTGCAGAAAACTTCATCCGCGTCTACCAAAAGATGCATGTGCATGCTTAAAACGCGTTTTCGCACAAATCCGTGCGCGGGTGCTAAAAAGAGCAGCATCGGCAAGCTTAGCACGTCGTTTGGTAGAAATCCACGTGCGCGTTCTGCAAAAAGCACCATTTGCATGCACATCTTGTGGTTTTGCAGAAAACTTCATCCGCGTCTACCAAAAGATGCATGTGCATGCTTAAAACGCGTTTTCGCACAAATGCGTGCGCGGGTGCTAAAAAGAGCAGCATCGGCATGCTTAGCACGTCGTTTGGTAGAAATCCACGTGCGCGTTCTGCAAAAAGCACCATTTGCATGCACATCTTGTGGTTTTGCAGAAAACTTCATCCGCGTCTACCAAAAGATGCATGTGCATGCTTAAAACGCGTTTTCGCACAAATGCGTGCGCGGGTGCTAAAAAGAGCAGCATCGGCATGCTTAGCACGTCGTTTGGTAGAAATCCACGTGCGCGTTCTGCCAAAAGCACCATTTGCATGCACATCTTGTGGTTTTAAAGAAAACTTCATCCGCGTCTACCAAAAGATGCATGTGCATGCTTAAAACGCGTTTTCGCACAAATCCGTGCGCGGGTGCTAAAAAGAGCAGCATCGGCATGCTTAGCACGTCGTTTGGTAGAAATCCACGTGCGCGTTCTGCAAAAAGCACCATTTGCATGCACATCTTGTGGTTTTGCAGAAAACTTCATCCGCGTCTACCAAAAGATGCATGTGCATGCTTAAAACGCGTTTTCGCACAAATGCGTGCGCGGGTGCTAAAAAGAGCAGCATCGGCATGCTTAGCACGTCGTTTGGTAGAAATCCACGTGCGCGTTCTGCCAAAAGCACCATTTGCATGCACATCTTGTGGTTTTGCAGAAAACTTCATCCGCGTCTACCAAAAGATGCATGTGCATGCTTAAAACGCGTTTTCGCACAAATCCGTGCGCGGGTGCTAAAAAGAGCAGCATCGGCAAGCTTAGCACGTCGTTTGGTAGAAATCCACGTGCGCGTTCTGCAAAAAGCACCATTTGCATGCACATCTTGTGGTTTTGCAGAAAACTTCATCCGCGTCTACCAAAAGATGCATGTGCATGCTTAAAACGCGTTTTCGCACAAATGCGTGCGCGGGTGCTAAAAAGAGCAGCATCGGCATGCTTAGCACGTCGTTTGGTAGAAATCCACGTGCGCGTTCTGCAAAAAGCATCATTTGCATGCACATCTTGTGGTTTTGCAGAAAACTTCATCCGCGTCTACCAAAAGATGCATGTGCATGCTTAAAACGCGTTTTCGCACAAATGCGTGCGCGGGTGCTAAAAAGAGCAGCATCGGCATGCTTAGCACGTCGTTTGGTAGAAATCCACGTGCGCGTTCTGCCAAAAGCACCATTTGCATGCACATCTTGTGGTTTTAAAGAAAACTTCATCCGCGTCTACCAAAAGATGCATGTGCATGCTTAAAACGCGTTTTCGCACAAATCCGTGCGCGGGTGCTAAAAAGAGCAGCATCGGCATGCTTAGCACGTCGTTTGGTAGAAATCCACGTGCGCGTTCTGCAAAAAGCACCATTTGCATGCACATCTTGTGGTTTTGCAGAAAACTTCATCCGCGTCTACCAAAAGATGCATGTGCATGCTTAAAACGCGTTTTCGCACAAATGCGTGCGCGGGTGCTAAAAAGAGCAGCATCGGCATGCTTAGCACGTCGTTTGGTAGAAATCCACGTGCGCGTTCTGCCAAAAGCACCATTTGCATGCACATCTTGTGGTTTTGCAGAAAACTTCATCCGCGTCTACCAAAAGATGCATGTGCATGCTTAAAACGCGTTTTCGCACAAATCCGTGCGCGGGTGCTAAAAAGAGCAGCATCGGCAAGCTTAGCACATCGTTTGGTAGAAATCCACGTGCGCGTTCTGCAAAAAGCACCATTTGCATGCACATCTTGTGGTTTTGCAGAAAACTTCATCCGCGTCTACCAAAAGATGCATGTGCATGCTTAAAACGCGTTTTCGCACAAATGCGTGCGCGGGTGCTAAAAAGAGCAGCATCGGCATGCTTAGCACGTCGTTTGGTAGAAATCCACGTGCGCGTTCTGCAAAAAGCACCATTTGCATGCACATCTTGTGGTTTTGCAGAAAACTTCATCCGCGTCTACCAAAAGATGCATGTGCATGCTTAAAACGCGTTTTCGCACAAATGCGTGCGCGGGTGCTAAAAAGAGCAGCATCGGCATGCTTAGCACGTCGTTTGGTAGAAATCCACGTGCGCGTTCTGCAAAAAGCACCATTTGCATGCACATCTTGTGGTTTTGCAGAAAACTTCATCCGCGTCTACCAAAAGATGCATGTGCATGCTTAAAACGCGTTTTCGCACAAATGCGTGCGCGGGTGCTAAAAAGAGCAGCATCGGCATGCTTAGCACGTCGTTTGGTAGAAATCCACGTGCGCGTTCTGCCAAAAGCACCATTTGCATGCACATCTTGTGGTTTTGCAGAAAACTTCATCCGCGTCTACCAAAAGATGCATGTGCATGCTTAAAACGCGTTTTCGCACAAATCCGTGCGCGGGTGCTAAAAAGAGCAGCATCGGCAAGCTTAGCACGTCGTTTGGTAGAAATCCACGTGCGCGTTCTGCAAAAAGCACCATTTGCATGCACATCTTGTGGTTTTGCAGAAAACTTCATCCGCGTCTACCAAAAGATGCATGTGCATGCTTAAAACGCGTTTTCGCACAAATGCGTGCGCGGGTGCTAAAAAGAGCAGCATCGGCATGCTTAGCACGTCGTTTGGTAGAAATCCACGTGCGCGTTCTGCAAAAAGCACCATTTGCATGCACATCTTGTGGTTTTGCAGAAAACTTCATCCGCGTCTACCAAAAGATGCATGTGCATGCTTAAAACGCGTTTTCGCACAAATGCGTGCGCGGGTGCTAAAAAGAGCAGCATCGGCATGCTTAGCACGTCGTTTGGTAGAAATCCACGTGCGCGTTCTGCCAAAAGCACCATTTGCATGCACATCTTGTGGTTTTAAAGAAAACTTCATCCGCGTCTACCAAAAGATGCATGTGCATGCTTAAAACGCGTTTTCGCACAAATCCGTGCGCGGGTGCTAAAAAGAGCAGCATCGGCATGCTTAGCACGTCGTTTGGTAGAAATCCACGTGCGCGTTCTGCAAAAAGCACCATTTGCATGCACATCTTGTGGTTTTGCAGAAAACTTCATCCGCGTCTACCAAAAGATGCATGTGCATGCTTAAAACGCGTTTTCGCACAAATGCGTGCGCGGGTGCTAAAAAGAGCAGCATCGGCATGCTTAGCACGTCGTTTGGTAGAAATCCACGTGCGCGTTCTGCCAAAAGCACCATTTGCATGCACATCTTGTGGTTTTGCAGAAAACTTCATCCGCGTCTACCAAAAGATGCATGTGCATGCTTAAAACGCGTTTTCGCACAAATCCGTGCGCGGGTGCTAAAAAGAGCAGCATCGGCAAGCTTAGCACGTCGTTTGGTAGAAATCCACGTGCGCGTTCTGCAAAAAGCACCATTTGCATGCACATCTTGTGGTTTTGCACAAAACTTCATCCGCGTCTACCAAAAGATGCATGTGCATGCTTAAAACGCGTTTTCGCACAAATGCGTGCGCGGGTGCCAAAAAGAGCAGCATCGGCATGCTTAGCACGTCGTTTGGTAGAAATCCACGTGCGCGTTCTGCAAAAAGCATCATTTGCATGCACATCTTGTGGTTTTGCAGAAAACTTCATCCGCGTCTACCAAAAGATGCATGTGCATGCTTAAAACGCGTTTTCGCACAAATGCGTGCGCGGGTGCTAAAAAGAGCAGCATCGGCATGCTTAGCACGTCGTTTGGTAGAAATCCACGTGCGCGTTCTGCCAAAAGCACCATTTGCATGCACATCTTGTGGTTTTAAAGAAAACTTCATCCGCGTCTACCAAAAGATGCATGTGCATGCTTAAAACGCGTTTTCGCACAAATCCGTGCGCGGGTGCTAAAAAGAGCAGCATCGGCATGCTTAGCACGTCGTTTGGTAGAAATCCACGTGCGCGTTCTGCCAAAAGCACCATTTGCATGCACATCTTGTGGTTTTGCAGAAAACTTCATCCGCGTCTACCAAAAGATGCATGTGCATGCTTAAAACGCGTTTTCGCACAAATCCGTGCGCGGGTGCTAAAAAGAGCAGCATCGGCAAGCTTAGCACATCGTTTGGTAGAAATCCACGTGCGCGTTCTGCAAAAAGCACCATTTGCATGCACATCTTGTGGTTTTGCAGAAAACTTCATCCGCGTCTACCAAAAGATGCATGTGCATGCTTAAAACGCGTTTTCGCACAAATGCGTGCGCGGGTGCTAAAAAGAGCAGCATCGGCATGCTTAGCACGTCGTTTGGTAGAAATCCACGTGCGCGTTCTGCAAAAAGCACCATTTGCATGCACATCTTGTGGTTTTGCAGAAAACTTCATCCGCGTCTACCAAAAGATGCATGTGCATGCTTAAAACGCGTTTTCGCACAAATGCGTGCGCGGGTGCTAAAAAGAGTAGCATCGGCATGCTTAGCACGTCGTTTGGTAGAAATTCACGTGCGCGTTCTGCAAAAAGCACCATTTGCATGCACATCTTGTGGTTTTGCAGAAAACTTCATCCGCGTCTACCAAAAGATGCATGTGCATGCTTAAAACGCGTTTTCGCACAAATGCGTGCGCGGGTGCTAAAAAGAGCAGCATCGGCATGCTTAGCACGTCGTTTGGTAGAAATCCACGTGCGCGTTCTGCCAAAAGCACCATTTGCATGCACATCTTGTGGTTTTGCAGAAAACTTCATCCGCGTCTACCAAAAGATGCATGGGCATGCTTAAAACGCGTTTTCGCACAAATGCGTGCTCGGGTGCTAAAAAGAGCAGCATCGGCATGCTTAGCACGTCGTTTGGTAGAAATCCACGTGCGCGTTCTGCCAAAAGCACCATTTGCATGCACATCTTGTGGTTTTGCAGAAAACTTCATCCGCGTCTACCAAAAGATGCATGTGCATGCTTAAAACGCGTTTTCGCACAAATCCGTGCGCGGGTGCTAAAAAGAGCAGCATCGGCATGCTTAGCACGTCGTTTGGTAGAAATCCACGTGCGCGTTCTGCAAAAAGCACCATTTGCATGCACATCTTGTGGTTTTGCAGAAAACTTCATCCGCGTCTACCAAAAGATGCATGTGCATGCTTAAAAGGCGTTTTCGCACAAATGCGTGCGCGGGTGCTAAAAAGAGCAGCATCGGCATGCTTAGCACGTCGTTTGGTAGAAATCCACGTGCGCGTTCTGCCAAAAGCACCATTTGCATGCACATCTTGTGGTTTTGCAGAAAACTTCATCCGCGTCTACCAAAAGATGCATGTGCATGCTTAAAACGCGTTTTCGCACAAATCCGTGCGCGGGTGCTAAAAAGAGCAGCATCGGCAAGCTTAGCACGTCGTTTGGTAGAAATCCACGTGCGCGTTCTGCAAAAAGCACCATTTGCATGCACATCTTGTGGTTTTGCAGAAAACTTCATCCGCGTCTACCAAAAGATGCATGTGCATGCTTAAAACGCGTTTTCGCACAAATGCGTGCGCGGGTGCTAAAAAGAGCAGCATCGGCATGCTTAGCACGTCGTTTGGTAGAAATCCACGTGCGCGTTCTGCAAAAAGCACCATTTGCATGCACATCTTGTGGTTTTGCAGAAAACTTCATCCGCGTCTACCAAAAGATGCATGTGCATGCTTAAAACGCGTTTTCGCACAAATGCGTGCGCGGGTGCTAAAAATAGCAGCATCGGCATGCTTAGCACGTCGTTTGGTAGAAATCCACGTGCGCGTTCTGCCAAAAGCACCATTTGCATGCACATCTTGTGGTTTTGCAGAAAACTTCATCCGCGTCTACCAAAAGATGCATGTGCATGCTTAAAACGCGTTTTCGCACAAATGCGTGCGCGGGTGCTAAAAATAGCAGCATCGGCATGCTTAGCACGTCGTTTGGTAGAAATCCACGTGCGCGTTCTGCAAAAAGCACCATTTGCATGCACATCTTGTGGTTTTGCAGAAAACTTCATCCGCGTCTACCAAAAGATGCATGTGCATGCTTAAAACGCGTTTTCGCACAAATGCGTGCGCGGGTGCTAAAAAGAGCAGCATCGGCATGCTTAGCACGTCGTTTGGTAGAAATCCACGTGCGCGTTCTGCCAAAAGCACCATTTGCATGCACATCTTGTGGTTTTGCAGAAAACTTCATCCGCGTCTACCAAAAGATGCATGTGCATGCTTAAAACGCGTTTTCGCACAAATCCGTGCGCGGGTGCTAAAAAGAGCAGCATCGGCAAGCTTAGCACATCGTTTGGTAGAAATCCACGTGCGCGTTCTGCAAAAAGCACCATTTGCATGCACATCTTGTGGTTTTGCAGAAAACTTCATCCGCGTCTACCAAAAGATGCATGTGCATGCTTAAAACGCGTTTTCGCACAAATGCGTGCGCGGGTGCTAAAAAGAGCAGCATCGGCATGCTTAGCACGTCGTTTGGTAGAAATCCACGTGCGCGTTCTGCAAAAAGCACCATTTGCATGCACATCTTGTGGTTTTGCAGAAAACTTCATCCGCGTCTACCAAAAGATGCATGTGCATGCTTAAAACGCGTTTTCGCACAAATGCGTGCGCGGGTGCTAAAAAGAGCAGCATCGGCATGCTTAGCACGTCGTTTGGTAGAAATCCACGTGCGCGTTCTGCCAAAAGCACCATTTGCATGCACATCTTGTGGTTTTGCAGAAAACTTCATCCGCGTCTACCAAAAGATGCATGTGCATGCTTAAAACGCGTTTTCGCACAAATCCGTGCGCGGGTGCTAAAAAGAGCAGCATCGGCATGCTTAGCACGTCGTTTGGTAGAAATCCACGTGCGCGTTCTGCAAAAAGCACCATTTGCATGCACATCTTGTGGTTTTGCAGAAAACTTCATCCGCGTCTACCAAAAGATGCATGTGCATGCTTAAAACGCGTTTTCGCACAAATGCGTGCGCGGGTGCTAAAAAGAGCAGCATCGGCATGCTTAGCACGTCGTTTGGTAGAAATCCACGTGCGCGTTCTGCCAAAAGCACCATTTGCATGCACATCTTGTGGTTTTGCAGAAAACTTCATCCGCGTCTACCAAAAGATGCATGTGCATGCTTAAAACGCGTTTTCGCACAAATCCGTGCGCGGGTGCTAAAAAGAGCAGCATCGGCAAGCTTAGCACGTCGTTTGGTAGAAATCCACGTGCGCGTTCTGCAAAAAGCACCATTTGCATGCACATCTTGTGGTTTTGCACAAAACTTCATCCGCGTCTACCAAAAGATGCATGTGCATGCTTAAAACGCGTTTTCGCACAAATGCGTGCGCGGGTGCTAAAAAGAGCAGCATCGGCATGCTTAGCACGTCGTTTGGTAGAAATCCACGTGCGCGTTCTGCAAAAAGCATCATTTGCATGCACATCTTGTGGTTTTGCAGAAAACTTCATCCGCGTCTACCAAAAGATGCATGTGCATGCTTAAAACGCGTTTTCGCACAAATGCGTGCGCGGGTGCTAAAAAGAGCAGCATCGGCATGCTTAGCACGTCGTTTGGTAGAAATCCACGTGCGCGTTCTGCCAAAAGCACCATTTGCATGCACATCTTGTGGTTTTAAAGAAAACTTCATCCGCGTCTACCAAAAGATGCATGTGCATGCTTAAAACGCGTTTTCGCACAAATCCGTGCGCGGGTGCTAAAAAGAGCAGCATCGGCATGCTTAGCACGTCGTTTGGTAGAAATCCACGTGCGCGTTCTGCAAAAAGCACCATTTGCATGCACATCTTGTGGTTTTGCAGAAAACTTCATCCGCGTCTACCAAAAGATGCATGTGCATGCTTAAAACGCGTTTTCGCACAAATGCGTGCGCGGGTGCTAAAAAGAGCAGCATCGGCATGCTTAGCACGTCGTTTGGTAGAAATCCACGTGCGCGTTCTGCCAAAAGCACCATTTGCATGCACATCTTGTGGTTTTGCAGAAAACTTCATCCGCGTCTACCAAAAGATGCATGTGCATGCTTAAAACGCGTTTTCGCACAAATCCGTGCGCGGGTGCTAAAAAGAGCAGCATCGGCAAGCTTAGCACATCGTTTGGTAGAAATCCACGTGCGCGTTCTGCAAAAAGCACCATTTGCATGCACATCTTGTGGTTTTGCAGAAAACTTCATCCGCGTCTACCAAAAGATGCATGTGCATGCTTAAAACGCGTTTTCGCACAAATGCGTGCGCGGGTGCTAAAAAGAGCAGCATCGGCATGCTTAGCACGTCGTTTGTAGAAATCCACGTGCGCGTTCTGCAAAAAGCACCATTTGCATGCACATCTTGTGGTTTTGCAGAAAACTTCATCCGCGTCTACCAAAAGATGCATGTGCATGCTTAAAACGCGTTTTCGCACAAATGCGTGCGCGGGTGCTAAAAAGAGTAGCATCGGCATGCTTAGCACGTCGTTTGGTAGAAATTCACGTGCGCGTTCTGCAAAAAGCACCATTTGCATGCACATCTTGTGGTTTTGCAGAAAACTTCATCCGCGTCTACCAAAAGATGCATGTGCATGCTTAAAACGCGTTTTCGCACAAATGCGTGCGCGGGTGCTAAAAAGAGCAGCATCGGCATGCTTAGCACGTCGTTTGGTAGAAATCCACGTGCGCGTTCTGCCAAAAGCACCATTTGCATGCACATCTTGTGGTTTTGCAGAAAACTTCATCCGCGTCTACCAAAAGATGCATGTGCATGTTTAAAACGCGTTTTCGCACAAATCCGTGCGCGGGTGCTAAAAAGAGCAGCATCGGCATGCTTAGCACGTCGTTTGGTAGAAATCCACGTGCGCGTTCTGCAAAAAGCACCATTTGCATGCACATCTTGTGGTTTTGCAGAAAACTTCATCCGCGTCTACCAAAAGATGCATGGGCATGCTTAAAACGCATTTTCGCACAAATGCGTGCTCGGGTGCTAAAAAGAGCAGCATCGGCATGCTTAGCACGTCGTTTGGTAGAAATCCACGTGCGCGTTCTGCCAAAAGCACCATTTGCATGCACATCTTGTGGTTTTGCAGAAAACTTCATCCGCGTCTACCAAAAGATGCATGTGCATGCTTAAAACGCGTTTTCGCACAAATCCGTGCGCGGGTGCTAAAAAGAGCAGCATCGGCATGCTTAGCACGTCGTTTGGTAGAAATCCACGTGCGCGTTCTGCAAAAAGCACCATTTGCATGCACATCTTGTGGTTTTGCAGAAAACTTCATCCGCGTCTACCAAAAGATGCATGTGCATGCTTAAAACGCGTTTTCGCACAAATGCGTGCGCGGGTGCTAAAAAGAGCAGCATCGGCATGCTTAGCACGTCGTTTGGTAGAAATCCACGTGCGCGTTCTGCCAAAAGCACCATTTGCATGCACATCTTGTGGTTTTGCAGAAAACTTCATCCGCGTCTACCAAAAGATGCATGTGCATGCTTAAAACGCGTTTTCGCACAAATCCGTGCGCGGGTGCTAAAAAGAGCAGCATCGGCAAGCTTAGCACGTCGTTTGGTAGAAATCCACGTGCGCGTTCTGCAAAAAGCACCATTTGCATGCACATCTTGTGGTTTTGCAGAAAACTTCATCCGCGTCTACCAAAAGATGCATGTGCATGCTTAAAACGCGTTTTCGCACAAATGCGTGCGCGGGTGCTAAAAAGAGCAGCATCGGCATGCTTAGCACGTCGTTTGGTAGAAATCCACGTGCGCGTTCTGCAAAAAGCACCATTTGCATGCACATCTTGTGGTTTTGCAGAAAACTTCATCCGCGTCTACCAAAAGATGCATGTGCATGCTTAAAACGCGTTTTCGCACAAATGCGTGCGCGGGTGCTAAAAATAGCAGCATCGGCATGCTTAGCACGTCGTTTGGTAGAAATCCACGTGCGCGTTCTGCCAAAAGCACCATTTGCATGCACATCTTGTGGTTTTGCAGAAAACTTCATCCGCGTCTACCAAAAGATGCATGTGCATGCTTAAAACGCGTTTTCGCACAAATGCGTGCGCGGGTGCTAAAAATAGCAGCATCGGCATGCTTAGCACGTCGTTTGGTAGAAATCCACGTGCGCGTTCTGCAAAAAGCACCATTTGCATGCACATCTTGTGGTTTTGCAGAAAACTTCATCCGCGTCTACCAAAAGATGCATGTGCATGCTTAAAACGCGTTTTCGCACAAATGCGTGCGCGGGTGCTAAAAAGAGCAGCATCGGCATGCTTAGCACGTCGTTTGGTAGAAATCCACGTGCGCGTTCTGCCAAAAGCACCATTTGCATGCACATCTTGTGGTTTTGCAGAAAACTTCATCCGCGTCTACCAAAAGATGCATGTGCATGCTTAAAACGCGTTTTCGCACAAATCCGTGCGCGGGTGCTAAAAAGAGCAGCATCGGCAAGCTTAGCACATCGTTTGGTAGAAATCCACGTGCGCGTTCTGCAAAAAGCACCATTTGCATGCACATCTTGTGGTTTTGCAGAAAACTTCATCCGCGTCTACCAAAAGATGCATGTGCATGCTTAAAACGCGTTTTCGCACAAATGCGTGCGCGGGTGCTAAAAAGAGCAGCATCGGCATGCTTAGCACGTCGTTTGGTAGAAATCCACGTGCGCGTTCTGCAAAAAGCACCATTTGCATGCACATCTTGTGGTTTTGCAGAAAACTTCATCCGCGTCTACCAAAAGATGCATGTGCATGCTTAAAACGCGTTTTCGCACAAATATGTGCGCGGGTGGTAAAAAGAGCAGCATCGGCATGCTTAGCACGTCGTTTGGTAGAAATCCACGTGCGCGTTCTGCAAAAAGCACCATTTGCATCCACATCTTGTGGTTTTGCAGAAAACTTCATCCGCGTCTACCAAAAGATGCATGTGCATGCTTAAAACGCGTTTTCGCACAAATGCGTGCGCGGGTGCTAAAAAGAGCAGCATCGGCATGCTTAGCACGTCGTTTGGTAGAAATCCACGTGCGCGTTCTGCCAAAAGCACCATTTGCATGCACATCTTGTGGTTTTGCAGAAAACTTCATCCGCGTCTACCAAAAGATGCATGTGCATGCTTAAAACGCGTTTTCGCACAAATGCGTGCGCGGGTGCTAAAAAGAGCAGCATCGGCATGCTTAGCACGTCGTTTGGTAGAAATCCACGTGCGCGTTCTGCAAAAAGCACCATTTGCATGCACATCTTGTGGTTTTGCAGAAAACTTCATCCGCGTCTACCAAAAGATGCATGTGCATGCTTAAAACGCGTTTTCGCACAAATGCGTGCGCGGGTGCTAAAAAGAGCAGCATCGGCATGCTTAGCACGTCGTTTGGTAGAAATCCACGTGCGCGTTCTGCCAAAAGCACCATTTGCATGCACATCTTGTGGTTTTGCAGAAAACTTCATCCGCGTCTACCAAAAGATGCATGTGCATGCTTAAAACGCGTTTTCGCACAAATCCGTGCGCGGGTGCTAAAAAGAGCAGCATCGGCAAGCTTAGCACATCGTTTGGTAGAAATCCACGTGCGCGTTCTGCAAAAAGCACCATTTGCATGCACATCTTGTGGTTTTGCAGAAAACTTCATCCGCGTCTACCAAAAGATGCATGTGCATGCTTAAAACGCGTTTTCGCACAAATGCGTGCGCGGGTGCTAAAAAGAGCAGCATCGGCATGCTTAGCACGTCGTTTGGTAGAAATCCACGTGCGCGTTCTGCAAAAAGCACCATTTGCATGCACATCTTGTGGTTTTGCAGAAAACTTCATCCGCGTCTACCAAAAGATGCATGTGCATGCTTAAAACGCGTTTTCGCACAAATATGTGCGCGGGTGGTAAAAAGAGCAGCATCGGCATGCTTAGCACGTCGTTTGGTAGAAATCCACGTGCGCGTTCTGCAAAAAGCACCATTTGCATCCACATCTTGTGGTTTTGCAGAAAACTTCATCCGCGTCTACCAAAAGATGCATGTGCATGCTTAAAACGCGTTTTCGCACAAATGCGTGCGCGGGTGCTAAAAAGAGCAGCATCGGCATGCTTAGCACGTCGTTTGGTAGAAATCCACGTGCGCGTTCTGCCAAACGCACCATTTGCATGCACATCTTGTAGTTTTGCAGAAAACTTCATCCGCGTCTACCAAAAGATGCATGTGCATGCTTAAAACGCGTTTTCGCACAAATCCGTGCGCGGGTGCTAAAAAGAGCAGCATCGGCAAGCTTAGCACGTCGTTTGGTAGAAATCCACGTGCGCGTTCTGCAAAAAGCACCATTTGCATGCACATCTTGTGGTTTTGCAGAAAACTTCATCCGCGTCTACCAAAAGATGCATGTGCATGCTTAAAACGCGTTTTCGCACAAATGCGTGCGCGGGTGCTAAAAAGAGCAGCATCGGCATGCTTAGCACGTCGTTTGGTAGAAATCCACGTGCGCGTTCTGCAAAAAGCACCATTTGCATGCACATCTTGTGGTTTTGCAGAAAACTTCATCCGCGTCTACCAAAAGATGCATGTGCATGCTTAAAACGCGTTTTCGCACAAATGCGTGCGCGGGTGCTAAAAAGAGCAGCATCGGCATGCTTAGCACGTCGTTTGGTAGAAATCCACGTGCGCGTTCTGCAAAAAGCACCATTTGCATGCACATCTTGTGGTTTTGCAGAAAACTTCATCCGCGTCTACCAAAAGATGCATGTGCATGCTTAAAACGCGTTTTCGCACAAATGCGTGCACGGGGTGCTAAAAAGAGCAGCATCGGCATGCTTAGCACGTCGTTTGGTAGAAATCCACGTGCGCGTTCTGCCAAAAGCACCATTTGCATGCACATCTTGTGGTTTTGCAGAAAACTTCATCCGCGTCTACCAAAATATGCATGTGCATGTTTAAAACGCGTTTTCGCACAAATCCGTGCGCGGGTGCTAAAAAGAGCAGCATCGGCATGCTTAGCACGTCGTTTGGTAGAAATCCACGTGCGCGTTCTGCCAAAAGCACCATTTGCATGCACATCTTGTGGTTTTGCAGAAAACTTTATCCGCGTCTACGAAAAGATGCATGTGCATGCTTAAAAACGCGTTTTCGCACAAATGCGTGCGCGGGTGCTAAAAAGAGCAGCATCGGCATGCTTAGCATGTCGTTTGGTAGAAATCCACGTGCGCGTTCTGCAAAAAGCACCATTTGCATGCACATCTTGTGGTTTTGCAGAAAACTTCATCCGCGTCTACCAAAAGATGCATGTGCATGCTTAAAACGCGTTTTCGCACAAATGCGTGCGCGGGTGCTAAAAAGAGCAGCATCGGCATGCTTAGCACGTCGTTTGGTAGAAATCCACGTGCGCGTTCTGCCAAAAGCACCATTTGCATGCACATCTTGTGGTTTTAAAGAAAACTTCATCCGCGTCTACCAAAAGATGCATGTGCATGCTTAAAACGCCTTTTCGCACAAATCCGTGCGCGGGTGCTAAAAAGAGCAGCATCGGCATGCTTAGCACGTCGTTTGGTAGAAATCCACGTGCGCGTTCTGCAAAAAGCACCATTTGCATGCACATCTTGTGGTTTTGCAGAAAACTTCATCCGCGTCTACCAAAAGATGCATGTGCATGCTTAAAACGCGTTTTCGCACAAATGCGTGCGCGGGTGCTAAAAAGAGCAGCATCGGCATGCTTAGCACGTCGTTTGGTAGAAATCCACGTGCGCGTTCTGCCAAAAGCACCATTTGCATGCACATCTTGTGGTTTTAAAGAAAACTTCATCCGCGTCTACCAAAAGATGCATGTGCATGCTTAAAACGCGTTTTCGCACAAATCCGTGCGCGGGTGCTAAAAAGAGCAGCATCGGCATGCTTAGCACGTCGTTTGGTAGAAACCCACGTGCGCGTTCTGCAAAAAGCACATTTGCATGCACATCTTGTGGTTTTGCAGAAAACTTCATCCGCGTCTACCAAAAGATGCATGTGCATGCTTTAAAACGCGTTTCGCACAAATGCGTGCACGGGTGCTAAAAAGAGCAGCATCGGCATGCTTAGCACGTCGTTTGGTAGAAATCCACGTGCGCGTTCTGCCAAAAGCACCATTTGCATGCACATCTTGTGGTTTTGCAGAAAACTTCATCCGCGTCTACCAAAATATGCATGTGCATGTTTAAAAACGCGTTTTCGCACAAATCCGGTGCGCGGGTGCTAAAAAAGAGCAGCATCGGCATGCTTAGCACGTCGTTTGGTAGAAATCCACGTGCGCGTTCTGCCAAAAGCACCATTTGCATGCACATCTTGTGGTTTTGCAGAAAACTTTATCCGCGTCTACCAAAAGATGCATGTGCATGCTTAAAACGCGTTTTCGCACAAATGCGTGCGCGGGTGCTAAAAAGAGCAGCATCGGCATGCTTAGCACGTCGTTTGGTAGAAATCCACGTGCGCGTTCTGCAAAAAGCACCATTTGCATGCACATCTTGTGGTTTTGCAGAAAACTTCATCCGCGTCTACCAAAAGATGCATGTGCATGCTTAAAACGCGTTTTCGCACAAATGCGTGCGCGGGTGCTAAAAAGAGCAGCATCGGCATGCTTAGCACGTCGTTTGGTAGAAATCCACGTGCGCGTTCTGCCAAAAGCACCATTTGCATGCACATCTTGTGGTTTTAAAGAAAACTTCATCCGCGTCTACCAAAAGATGCATGTGCATGCTTAAAACGCCTTTTCGCACAAATCCGTGCGCGGGTGCTAAAAAGAGCAGCATCGGCATGCTTAGCACGTCGTTTGGTAGAAATCCACGTGCGCGTTCTGCAAAAAGCACCATTTGCATGCACATCTTGTGGTTTTGCAGAAAACTTCATCCGCGTCTACCAAAAGATGCATGTGCATGCTTAAAACGCGTTTTCGCACAAATGCGTGCGCGGGTGCTAAAAAGAGCAGCATCGGCATGCTTAGCACGTCGTTTGGTAGAAATCCACGTGCGCGTTCTGCCAAAAGCACCATTTGCATGCACATCTTGTGGTTTTGCAGAAAACTTCATCCGCGTCTAGCAAAATATGCATGTGCATGCTTAAAACGCGTTTTCGCACAAATGCGTGCGCGGGTGCTAAAAAGAGCAGCATCGGCATGCTTAGCACGTCGTTTGGTAGAAATCCACGTGCGCGTTCTGCAAAAAGCACCATTTGCATGCACATCTTGTGGTTTTGCAGAAAACTTCATCCGCGTCTTCCAAAAGATGCATGTGCATGCTTAAAACGCGTTTTCGCACAAATGCGTGCGCGGGTGCTAAAAAGAGCAGCATCGGCATGCTTAGCACGTCGTTTGGTAGAAATCCACGTGCGCGTTCTGCCAAAAGCACCATTTGCATGCACATCTTGTGGTTTTGCAGAAAACTTCATCCGCGTCTACCAAAAGATGCATGTGCATGCTTAAAACGCGTTTTCGCACAAATGCGTGCGCGGGTGCTAAAAAGAGCAGCATCGGCATGCTTAGCACGTCGTTTGGTAGAAATCCACGTGCGCGTTCTGCAAAAAGCACCATTTGCATGCACATCTTGTGGTTTTGCAGAAAACTTCATCCGCGTCTACCAAAAGATGCATGTGCATGCTTAAAAACGCGTTTTCGCACAAATGCGTGCGCGGGTGCTAAAAAGAGCAGCATCGGCATGCTTAGCACGTCGTTTGGTAGAAATCCACGTGCGCGTTCTGCCAAAAGCACCATTTGCATGCACATCTTGTGGTTTTGCAGAAAACTTCATCCGCGTCTACCAAAAGATGCATGTGCATGCTTAAAACGCGTTTTCGCACAAATCCGTGCGCGGGTGCTAAAAAGAGCAGCATCGGCATGCTTAGCACGTCGTTTGGTAGAAATCCACGTGCGCGTTCTGCAAAAAGCACCATTTGCATGCACATCTTGTGGTTTTGCAGAAAACTTCATCCGCGTCTACCAAAAGATGCATGTGCATGCTTAAAACGCGTTTTCGCACAAATCCGTGCGCGGGTGCTAAAAAGAGCAGCATCGGCATGCTTAGCACGTCGTTTGGTAGAAATCCACGCGCGCGTTCTGCAAGAAGCACCATTTGCATGCACATCTTGTGGTTTTGCAGAAAACTTCATCCGCGTCTACCAAAAGATGCATGTGCATGCTTAAAACGCGTTTTCGCACAAATGCGTGCGCGGGTGCTAAAAAGAGCAGCATCGGCATGCTTAGCACGTCGTTTGGTAGAAATCCACGTGCGCGTTCTGCCAAAAGCACCATTTGCATGCACATCTTGTGGTTTTGCAGAAAACTTCATCCGCGTCTACCAAAAGATGCATGTGCATGCTTAAAACGCGTTTTCGCACAAATCCGTGCGCGGGTGCTAAAAAGAGCAGTATCGGCAAGCTTAGCACGTCGTTTGGTAGAAATCCACGTGCGCGTTCTGCAAAAAGCACCATTTGCATGCACATCTTGTGGTTTTGCAGAAAACTTCATCCGCGTCTACCAAAAGATGCATGTGCATGCCTTAAAACGCGTTTTCGCACAAATGCGTGCGCGGGTGCTAAAAAGAGCAGCATCGGCATGCTTAGCACGTCGTTTGGTAGAAATCCACGTGCGCGTTCTGCCAACAGCAAAATTTGCATGCACATCTTGTGGTTTTGCAGAAAACTTCATCCGCGTCTACCAAAAGATGCATGTGCATGCTTAAAACGCGTTTTCGCACAAATGCGTGCGCGGGTGCTAAAAAGAGCAGCATCGGCATGCTTAGCACGTCGTTTGGTAGAAATCCACGTGCGCGTTCTGCAAAAAGCACCATTTGCATGCACATCTTGTGGTTTTGCAGAAAACTTCATCCGCGTCTACCAAAAGATGCATGTGCATGCTTAAAACGCGTTTTCGCACAAATGCGTGCGCGGGTGCTAAAAAGAGCAGCATCGGCATGCTTAGCACGTCGTTTGGTAGAAATCCACGTGCGCGTTCTGCCAAAAGCACCATTTGCATGCACATCTTGTGGTTTTGCAGAAAACTTCATCCGCGTCTACCAAAAGATGCATGTGCATGCTTAAAACGCGTTTTCGCACAAATCCGTGCGCGGGTGCTAAAAAGAGCAGCATCGGCATGCTTAGCACGTCGTTTGGTAGAAATCCACGTGCGCGTTCTGCCAAAAGCACCATTTGCATGCACATCTTGTGGTTTTGCAGAAAACTTCATCCGCGTCTACCAAAAGATGCATGTGCATGCTTAAAACGCGTTTTCGCACAAATCCGTGCGCGGGTGCTAAAAAGAGCAGCATCGGCATGCTTAGCACGTCGTTTGGTAGAAATCCACGTGCGCGTTCTGCAAAAAGCACCATTTGCATGCACATCTTGTGGTTTTGCAGAAAACTTCATCCGCGTCTACCAAAAGATGCATGTGCATGCTTAAAACGCGTTTTCGCACAAATGCGTGCGCGGGTGCTAAAAAGAGCAGCATCGGCATGCTTAGCACGTCGTTTGGTAGAAATCCACGTGCGCGTTCTGCCAAAAGCACCATTTGCATGCACATCTTGTGGTTTTGCAGAAAACTTCATCCGCGTCTACCAAAAGATGCATGTGCATGCTTAAAACGCGTTTTCGCACAAATCCGTGCGCGGGTGCTAAAAAGAGCAGTATCGGCAAGCTTAGCACGTCGTTTGGTAGAAATCCACGTGCGCGTTCTGCAAAAAGCACCATTTGCATGCACATCTTGTGGTTTTGCAGAAAACTTCATCCGCGTCTACCAAAAGATGCATGTGCATGCTTAAAACGCGTTTTCGCACAAATCCGTGCGCGGGTGCTAAAAAGAGCAGCATCGGCATGCTTAGCACGTCGTTTGGTAGAAATCCACGTGCGCGTTCTGCCAAAAGCACCATTTGCATGCACATCTTGTGGTTTTGCAGAAAACTTCATCCGCGTCTACCAAAAGATGCATGTGCATGCTTAAAACGCGTTTTCGCACAAATCCGTGCGCGGGTGCTAAAAAGAGCAGCATCGGCATGCTTAGCACGTCGTTTGGTAGAAATCCACGTGCGCGTTCTGCAAAAAGCACCATTTGCATGCACATCTTGTGGTTTTGCAGAAAACTTCATCCGCGTCTACCAAAAGATGCATGGGCATGCTTAAAACGCGTTTTCGCACAAATGCGTGCGCGGGTGCTAAAAAGAGCAGCATCGGCATGCTTAGCACGTCGTTTGGTAGAAATCCACGTGCGCGTTCTGCCAAAAGCACCATTTGCATGCACATCTTGTGGTTTTGCAGAAAACTTCATCCGCGTCTACCAAAAGATGCATGTGCATGCTTAAAACGCGTTTTCGCACAAATCCGTGCGCGGGTGCTAAAAAGAGCAGTATCGGCAAGCTTAGCACGTCGTTTGGTAGAAATCCACGTGCGCGTTCTGCAAAAAGCACCATTTGCATGCACATCTTGTGGTTTTGCAGAAAACTTCATCCGCGTCTACCAAAAGATGCATGTGCATGCTTAAAACGCGTTTTCGCACAAATGCGTGCGCGGGTGCTAAAAAGAGCAGCATCGGCATGCTTAGCACGTCGTTTGGTAGAAATCCACGTGCGCGTTCTGCCAAAAGCAAAATTTGCATGCACATCTTGTGGTTTTGCAGAAAACTTCATCCGCGTCTACCAAAAGATGCATGTGCATGCTTAAAACGCGTTTTCGCACAAATGCGTGCGCGGGTGCTAAAAAGAGCAGCATCGGCATGCTTAGCACGTCGTTTGGTAGAAATCCACGTGCGCGTTCTGCAAAAAGCACCATTTGCATGCACATCTTGTGGTTTTGCAGAAAACTTCATCCGCGTCTACCAAAAGATGCATGTGCATGCTTAAAACGCGTTTTCGCACAAATGCGTGCGCGGGTGCTAAAAAGAGCAGCATCGGCATGCTTAGCACGTCGTTTGGTAGAAATCCACGAGCGCGTTCTGCCAAAAGCACCATTTGCATGCACATCTTGTGGTTTTGCAGAAAACTTCATCCGCGTCTACCAAAAGATGCATGTGCATGCTTAAAACGCGTTTTCGCACAAATCCGTGCGCGGGTGCTAAAAAGAGCAGTATCGGCAAGCTTAGCACGTCGTTTGGTAGAAATCCACTTGCGCGTTCTGCAAAAAGCACCATTTGCATGCACATCTTGTGGTTTTGCAGAAAACTTCATCCGCGTCTACCAAAAGATGCATGTGCATGCTTAAAACGCGTTTTCGCACAAATGCGTGCGCGGGTGCTAAAAAGAGCAGCATCGGCATGCTTAGCACGTCGTTTGGTAGAAATCCACGTGCGCGTTCTGCCAAAAGCAAAATTTGCATGCACATCTTGTGGTTTTGCAGAAAACTTCATCCGCGTCTACCAAAAGATGCATGTGCATGCTTAAAACGCGTTTTCGCACAAATGCGTGCGCGGGTGCTAAAAAGAGCAGCATCGGCATGCTTAGCACGTCGTTTGGTAGAAATCCACGTGCGCGTTCTGCCAAAAGCACCATTTGCATGCACATCTTGTGGTTTTGCAGAAAACTTCATCCGCGTCTACCAAAAGATGCATGTGCATGCTTAAAAACGCGTTTTCGCACAAATCCGTGCGCGGGTGCTAAAAAGAGCAGCATCGGCATGCTTAGCACGTCGTTTGGTAGAAATCCACGTGCGCGTTCTGCAAAAAGCACCATTTGCATGCACATCTTGTGGTTTTGCAGAAAACTTCATCCGCGTCTACCAAAAGATGCATGTGCATGCTTAAAACGCGTTTTCGCACAAATGCGTGCGCGGGTGCTAAAAAGAGCAGCATCGGCATGCTTAGCACGTCGTTTGGTAGAAATCCACGTGCGCGTTCTGCCAAAAGCACCATTTGCATGCACATCTTGTGGTTTTGCAGAAAACTTCATCCGCGTCTACCAAAAGATGCATGTGCATGCTTAAAACGCGTTTTCGCACAAATGCGTGCGCGGGTGCTAAAATGAGCAGCATCGGCATGCTTAGCACGTCGTTTGGTAGAAATCCACGTGCGCGTTCTGCCAAAAGCACCATTTGCATGCACATCTTGTGGTTTTGCAGAAAACTTCATCCGCGTCTACCAAAAGATGCATGTGCATGTTTAAAACGCGTTTTCGCACAAATCCGTGCGCGGGTGCTAAAAAGAGCAGCATCGGCATGCTTAGCACGTCGTTTGGTAGAAATCCACGTGCGCGTTCTGCAAAAAGCACCATTTGCATGCACATCTTGTGGTTTTGCAGAAAACTTCATCCGCGTCTACCAAAAGATGCATGTGCATGCTTAAAACGCGTTTTCGCACAAATGCGTGCGCGGGTGCTAAAAAGAGCAGCATCGGCATGCTTAGCACGTCGTTTGGTAGAAATCCACGTGCGCGTTCTGCCAAAAGCACCATTTGCATGCACATCTTGTGGTTTTGCAGAAAACTTCATCCGCGTCTACCAAAAGATGCATGTGCATGCTTAAAACGCGTTTTCGCACAAATCCGTGCGCGGGTGCTAAAAAGAGCAGCATCGGCATGCTTAGCACGTCGTTTGGTAGAAATCCACGTGCGCGTTCTGCAAAAAGCACCATTTGCATGCACATCTTGTGGTTTTGCAGAAAACTTCATCCGCGTCTACCAAAAGATGCATGTGCATGCTTAAAACGCGTTTTCGCACAAATGCGTGCGCGGGTGCTAAACCGAGCAGCATCGGCATGCTTAGCACGTCGTTTGGTAGAAATCCACGTGCGCGTTCTGCCAAAAGCACCATTTGCATGCACATCTTGTGGTTTTGCAGAAAACTTCATCCGCGTCTACCAAAAGATGCATGTGCATGCTTAAAACGCGTTTTCGCACAAATGCGTGCGCGGGTGCTAAAAAGAGCAGCATCGGCATGCTTAGCACGTCGTTTGGTAGAAATCCACGTGCGCGTTCTGCAAAAAGCACCATTTGCATGCACATCTTGTGGTTTTGCAGAAAACTTCATCCGCGTCTACCAAAAGATGCATGTGCATGCTTAAAACGCGTTTTCGCACAAATGCGTGCGCGGGTGCTAAAAAGAGCAGCATCGGCATGCTTAGCACGTCGTTTGGTAGAAATCCACGTGCGCGTTCTGCCAAAAGCACCATTTGCATGCACATCTTGTGGTTTTTGCAGAAAACTTCATCCGCGTCCACCAAAAGATGCATGTGCATGCTTAAAACGCGTTTTCGCACAAATCCGTGCGCGGGTGCTAAAAACAGCAGCATCGGCATGCTTAGCACGTCGTTTGGTAGAAATCCACGTGCGCGTTCTGCAAAAAGCACCATTTGCATGCACATCTTGTGGTTTTGCAGAAAACTTCATCCGCGTCTACCAAAAGATGCATGTGCATGCTTAAAACGCGTTTTCGCACAAATGCGTGCGCGGGTGCTAAAACGAGCAACATCGGCATGCTTAGCACGTCGTTTGGTAGAAATCCACGTGCGCGTTCTGCCAAAAGCACCATTTGCATGCACATCTTGTGGTTTTGCAGAAAACTTCATCCGCGTCTACCAAAAGATGCATGTGCATGCTTAAAACGCGTTTTCGCACAAATGCGTGCGCGGGTGCCAAAAAGAGCAGCATCGGCATGCTTAGCACGTCGTTTGGTAGAAATCCACGTGCGCGTTCTGCAAAAAGCACCATTTGCATGCACATCTTGTGGTTTTGCAGAAAACTTCATCCGCGTCTACCAAAAGATGCATGTGCATGCTTAAAACGCGTTTTCGCACAAATGCGTGCGCGGGTGCTAAAAATAGCAGCATCGGCATGCTTAGCACGTCGTTTGGTAGAAATCCACGTGCGCGTTCTGCAAAAAGCACCATTTGCATGCACATCTTGTGGTTTGGAGAAAACTTCATCCGCGTCTACCAAAAGATGCATGTGCATGCTTAAAACGCGTTTTCGCACAAATGCTTGCGCGGGTGCTAAAAAGAGCAGCATCGGCATGCTTAGCACGTCGTTTGGTAGAAATCCACGTGCGCGTTCTGCAAAAAGCACCATTTGCATGCACATCTTGTGGTTTTGCAGAAAACTTCATCCGCGTCTACCAAAAGATGCATGTGCATGCTTAAAACGCGTTTTCGCACAAATGCGTGCGCGGGTGCTAAAAATAGCAGCATCGGCATGCTTAGCACGTCGTTTGGTAGAAATCCACGTGCGCGTTCTGCAAAAAGCACCATTTGCATGCACATCTTGTGGTTTTGCAGAAAACTTCATCCGCGTCTACCAAAAGATGCATGTGGATGCTTAAAACGCGTTTTCGCACAAATGCGTGCGCGGGTGCTAAAAAGAGCAGCATCGGCATGCTCAGCACGTCGTTTGGTAGAAATCCACGTGCGCGTTCTGCAAAAAGCACCATTTGCATGCACATCTTGTGGTTTTGCAGAAAACTTCATCCGCGTCTACCAAAAGATGCATGTGGATGCTTAAAACGCGTTTTCGCACAAATGCGTGCGCGGGTGCTAAAAAGAGCAGCATCGGCATGCTCAGCACGTCGTTTGGTAGAAATCCACGTGCGCGTTCTGCCAAAAGCACCATTTGCATGCACATCTTGTGGTTTTGCAGAAAACTTCATCCGCGTCTACCAAAAGATGCATGTGCATGCTTAAAACGCGTTTTCGCACAAATGCGTGCGCGGGTGCTAAAAAGAGCAGCATCGGCATGCTTAGCACGTCGTTTGGTAGAAATCCACGTGCGCGTTCTGCAAAAAGCACCATTTGCATGCACATCTTGTGGTTTTGCAGAAAACTTCATCCGCGTCTACCAAAAGATGCATGTGCATGCTTAAAACGCGTTTTCGCACAAATGCGTGCGCGGGTGCTAAAAAGAGCAGCATCGGCATGCTTAGCACGTCGTTTGGTAGAAATCCACGTGCGCGTTCTGCCAAAAGCACCATTTGCATGCACATCTTGTGGTTTTGCAGAAAACTTCATCCGCGTCTACCAAAAGATGCATGTGCATGCTTAAAACGCGTTTTCGCACAAATGCGTGCGCGGGTGCTAAAAAGAGCAGCATCGGCATGCTTAGCACGTCGTTTGGTAGAAATCCACGTGCGCGTTCTGCAAAAAGCACCATTTGCATGCACATCTTGTGGTTTTGCAGAAAACTTCATCCGCGTCTACCAAAAGATGCATGTGCATGCTTAAAACGCGTTTTCGCACAAATGCGTGCGCGGGTGCTAAAAAGAGCAGCATCGGCATGCTTAGCACGTCGTTTGGTAGAAATCCACGTGCGCGTTCTGCCAAAAGCACCATTTGCATGCACATCTTGTGGTTTTGCAGAAAACTTCATCCGCGTCTACCAAAAGATGCATGTGCATGCTTAAAACGCGTTTTCGCACAAATCCGTGCGCGGGTGCTAAAAAGAGCAGCATCGGCATGCTTAGCACGTCGTTTGGTAGAAATCCACGTGCGCGTTCTGCAAAAAGCACCATTTGCATGCACATCTTGTGGTTTTGCAGAAAACTTCATCCGCGTCTACCAAAAGATGCATCTGCATGCCTAAAACGCGTTTTCGCACAAATCCGTGCGCGGGTGCTAAAAAGAGCAGCATCGGCATGCTTAGCACGTCGTTTGGTAGAAATCCACGTGCGCGTTCTGCAAGAAGCACCATTTGCATGCACATCTTGTGGTTTTGCAGAAAACTTCATCCGCGTCTACCAAAAGATGCATGTGCATGCTTAAAACGCGTTTTCGCACAAATGCGTGCGCGGGTGCTAAAAAGAGCAGCATCGGCATGCTTAGCACGTCGTTTGGTAGAAATCCACGTGCGCGTTCTGCCAAAAGCACCATTTGCATGCACATCTTGTGGTTTTGCAGAAAACTTCATCCGCGTCTACCAAAAGATGCATGTGCATGCTTAAAACGCGTTTTCGCACAAATCCGTGCGCGGGTGCTAAAAAGAGCAGTATCGGCAAGCTTAGCACGTCGTTTGGTAGAAATCCACGTGCGCGTTCTGCAAAAAGCACCATTTGCATGCACATCTTGTGGTTTTGCAGAAAACTTCATCCGCGTCTACCAAAAGATGCATGTGCATGCTTAAAACGCGTTTTCGCACAAATGCGTGCGCGGGTGCTAAAAAGAGCAGCATCGGCATGCTTAGCACGTCGTTTGGTAGAAATCCACGTGCGCGTTCTGCCAAAAGCAAAATTTGCATGCACATCTTGTGGTTTTGCAGAAAACTTCATCCGCGTCTACCAAAAGATGCATGTGCATGCTTAAAACGCGTTTTCGCACAAATGCGTGCGCGGGTGCTAAAAAGAGCAGCATCGGCATGCTTAGCACGTCGTTTGGTAGAAATCCACGTGCGCGTTCTGCAAAAAGCACCATTTGCATGCACATCTTGTGGTTTTGCAGAAAACTTCATCCGCGTCTACCAAAAGATGCATGTGCATGCTTAAAACGCGTTTTCGCACAAATGCGTGCGCGGGTGCTAAAAAGAGCAGCATCGGCATGCTTAGCACGTCGTTTGGTAGAAATCCACGTGCGCGTTCTGCCAAAAGCACCATTTGCATGCACATCTTGTGGTTTTGCAGAAAACTTCATCCGCGTCTACCAAAAGATGCATGTGCATGCTTAAAACGCGTTTTCGCACAAATCCGTGCGCGGGTGCTAAAAAGAGCAGCATCGGCATGCTTAGCACGTCGTTTGGTAGAAATCCACGTGCGCGTTCTGCCAAAAGCACCATTTGCATGCACATCTTGTGGTTTTGCAGAAAACTTCATCCGCGTCTACCAAAAGATGCATGTGCATGCTTAAAACGCGTTTTCGCACAAATCCGTGCGCGGGTGCTAAAAAGAGCAGCATCGGCATGCTTAGCACGTCGTTTGGTAGAAATCCACGTGCGCGTTCTGCAAAAAGCACCATTTGCATGCACATCTCTTGGTTTTGCAGAAAACTTCATCCGCGTCTACCAAAAGATGCATGTGCATGCTTAAAACGCGTTTTCGCACAAATGCGTGCGCGGGTGCTAAAAAGAGCAGCATCGGCATGCTTAGCACGTCGTTTGGTAGAAATCCACGTGCGCGTTCTGCCAAAAGCACCATTTGCATGCACATCTTGTGGTTTTGCAGAAAACTTCATCCGCGTCTACCAAAAGATGCATGTGCATGCTTAAAACGCGTTTTCGCACAAATCCGTGCGCGGGTGCTAAAAAGAGCAGTATCGGCAAGCTTAGCACGTCGTTTGGTAGAAATCCACGTGCGCGTTCTGCAAAAAGCACCATTTGCATGCACATCTTGTGGTTTTGCAGAAAACTTCATCCGCGTCTACCAAAAGATGCATGTGCATGCTTAAAACGCGTTTTCGCACAAATGCGTGCGCGGGTGCTAAAAAGAGCAGCATCGGCATGCTTAGCACGTCGTTTGGTAGAAATCCACGTGCGCGTTCTGCCAAAAGCAAAATTTGCATGCACATCTTGTGGTTTTGCAGAAAACTTCATCCGCGTCTACCAAAAGATGCATGTGCATGCTTAAAACGCGTTTTCGCACAAATGCGTGCGCGGGTGCTAAAAAGAGCAGCATCGGCATGCTTAGCACGTCGTTTGGTAGAAATCCACGTGCGCGTTCTGCAAAAAGCACCATTTGCATGCACATCTTGTGGTTTTGCAGAAAACTTCATCCGCGTCTACCAAAAGATGCATGTGCATGCTTAAAACGCGTTTTCGCACAAATCCGTGCGCGGGTGCTAAAAAGAGCAGCATCGGCAAGCTTAGCACGTCGTTTGGTAGAAATCCACGTGCGCGTTCTGCAAAAAGCACCATTTGCATGCACATCTTGTGGTTTTGCAGAAAACTTCATCCGCGTCTACCAAAAGATGCATGTGCATGCTTAAAACGCGTTTTCGCACAAATGCGTGCGCGGGTGCTAAAAAGAGCAGCATCGGCATGCTTAGCACGTCGTTTGGTAGAAATCCACGTGCGCGTTCTGCAAAAAGCACCATTTGCATGCACATCTTGTGGTTTTGCAGAAAACTTCATCCGCGTCTACCAAAAGATGCATGTGCATGCTTAAAACGCGTTTTCGCACAAATGCGTGCGCGGGTGCTGAAAATAGCAGCATCGGCATGCTTAGCACGTCGTTTGGTAGAAATCCACGTGCGCGTTCTGCCAAAAGCACCATTTGCATGCACATCTTGTGGTTTTGCAGAAAACTTCATCCGCGTCTACCAAAAGATGCATGTGCATGCTTAAAACGCGTTTTCGCACAAATGCGTGCGCGGGTGCTAAAAATAGCAGCATCGGCATGCTTAGCACGTCGTTTGGTAGAAATCCACGTGCGCGTTCTGCAAAAAGCACCATTTGCATGCACATCTTGTGGTTTTGCAGAAAACTTCATCCGCGTCTACCAAAAGATGCATGTGCATGCTTAAAACGCGTTTTCGCACAAATGCGTGCGCGGGTGCTAAAAAGAGCAGCATCGGCATGCTTAGCACGTCGTTTGGTAGAAATCCACGTGCGCGTTCTGCCAAAAGCACCATTTGCATGCACATCTTGTGGTTTTGCAGAAAACTTCATCCGCGTCTACCAAAAGATGCATGTGCATGCTTAAAACGCGTTTTCGCACAAATCCGTGCGCGGGTGCTAAAAAGAGCAGCATCGGCAAGCTTAGCACATCGTTTGGTAGAAATCCACGTGCGCGTTCTGCAAAAAGCACCATTTGCATGCACATCTTGTGGTTTTGCAGAAAACTTCATCCGCGTCTACCAAAAGATGCATGTGCATGCTTAAAACGCGTTTTCGCACAAATGCGTGCGCGGGTGCTAAAAAGAGCAGCATCGGCATGCTTAGCACGTCGTTTGGTAGAAATCCACGTGCGCGTTCTGCAAAAAGCACCATTTGCATGCACATCTTGTGGTTTTGCAGAAAACTTCATCCGCGTCTACCAAAAGATGCATGTGCATGCTTAAAACGCGTTTTCGCACAAATATGTGCGCGGGTGGTAAAAAGAGCAGCATCGGCATGCTTAGCACGTCGTTTGGTAGAAATCCACGTGCGCGTTCTGCAAAAAGCACCATTTGCATCCACATCTTGTGGTTTTGCAGAAAACTTCATCCGCGTCTACCAAAAGATGCATGTGCATGCTTAAAACGCGTTTTCGCACAAATGCGTGCGCGGGTGCTAAAAAGAGCAGCATCGGCATGCTTAGCACGTCGTTTGGTAGAAATCCACGTGCGCGTTCTGCCAAAAGCACCATTTGCATGCACATCTTGTGGTTTTGCAGAAAACTTCATCCGCGTCTACCAAAAGATGCATGTGCATGCTTAAAACGCGTTTTCGCACAAATCCGTGCGCGGGTGCTAAAAAGAGCAGCATCGGCAAGCTTAGCACATCGTTTGGTAGAAATCCACGTGCGCGTTCTGCAAAAAGCACCATTTGCACGCACATCTTGTGGTTTTGCAGAAAACTTCATCCGCGTCTACCAAAAGATGCATGTGCATGCTTAAAACGCGTTTTCGCACAAATGCGTGCGCGGGTGCTAAAAAGAGCAGCATCGGCATGCTTAGCACGTCGTTTGGTAGAAATCCACGTGCGCGTTCTGCCAAAAGCACCATTTGCATGCACATCTTGTGGTTTTGCAGAAAACTTCATCCGCGTCTACCAAAAGATGCATGTGCATTCTTAAAACGCGTTTTCGCACAAATCCGTGCGCGGGTGCTAAAAAGAGCAGCATCGGCAAGCTTAGCACGTCGTTTGGTAGAAATCCACGTGCGCGTTCTGCAAAAAGCACCATTTGCATGCACATCTTGTGGTTTTGCAGAAAACTTCATCCGCGTCTACCAAAAGATGCATGTGCATGCTTAAAACGCGTTTTCGCACAAATGCGTGCGCGGGTGCTAAAAAGAGCAGCATCGGCATGCTTAGCATGTCGTTTGGTAGAAATCCACGTGCGCGTTCTGCAAAAAGCACCATTTGCATGCACATCTTGTGGTTTTGCAGAAAACTTCATCCGCGTCTACCAAAAGATGCATGTGCATGCTTAAAACGCGTTTTCGCACAAATGCGTGCGCGGGTGCTAAAAAGAGCAGCATCGGCATGCTTAGCACGTCGTTTGGTAGAAATCCACGTGCGCGTTCTGCCAAAAGCACCATTTGCATGCACATCTTGTAGTTTTGCAGAAAACTTCATCCGCGTCTACCAAAAGATGCATGTGCATGCTTAAAACGCGTTTTCGCACAAATCCGTGCGCGGGTGCTAAAAAGAGCAGCATCGGCAAGCTTAGCACGTCGTTTGGTAGAAATCCACGTGCGCGTTCTGCAAAAAGCACCATTTGCATGCACATCTTGTGGTTTTGCAGAAAACTTCATCCGCGTCTACCAAAAGATGCATGTGCATGCTTAAAACGCGTTTTCGCACAAATGCGTGCGCGGGTGCTAAAAAGAGCAGCATCGACATGCTTAGCACGTCGTTTGGTAGAAATCCACGTGCGCGTTCTGCAAAAAGCACCATTTGCATGCACATCTTGTGGTTTTGCAGAAAACTTCATCCGCGTCTACCAAAAGATGCATGTGCATGCTTAAAACGCGTTTTCGCACAAATGCGTGCGCGGGTGCTAAAAAGAGCAGCATCGGCATGCTTAGCACGTCGTTTGGTAGAAATCCACGTGCGCGTTCTGCCAAAAGCACCATTTGCATGCACATCTTGTAGTTTTGCAGAAAACTTCATCCGCGTCTACCAAAAGATGCATGTGCATGCTTAAAACGCGTTTTCGCACAAATCCGTGCGCGGGTGCTAAAAAGAGCAGCATCGGCAAGCTTAGCACGTCGTTTGGTAGAAATCCACGTGCGCGTTCTGCAAAAAGCACCATTTGCATGCACATCTTGTGGTTTTGCAGAAAACTTCATCCGCGTCTACCAAAAGATGCATGTGCATGCTTAAAACGCGTTTTCGCACAAATGCGTGCGCGGGTGCTAAAAAGAGCAGCATCGGCATGCTTAGCACGTCGTTTGGTAGAAATCCACGTGCGCGTTCTGCAAAAAGCACCATTTGCATGCACATCTTGTGGTTTTGCAGAAAACTTCATCCGCGTCTACCAAAAGATGCATGTGCATGCTTAAAACGCGTTTTCGCACAAATGCGTGCACGGGTGCTAAAAAGAGCAGCATCGGCATGCTTAGCACGTCGGTTGGTAGAAATCCACGTGCGCGTTCTGCCAAAAGCACCATTTGCATGCACATCTTGTGGTTTTGCAGAAAACTTCATCCGCGTCTACCAAAATATGCATGTGCATGTTTAAAACGCGTTTTCGCACAAATCCGTGCGCGGGTGCTAAAAAGAGCAGCATCGGCATGCTTAGCACGTCGTTTGGTAGAAATCCACGTGCGCGTTCTGCCAAAAGCACCATTTGCATGCACATCTTGTGGTTTTGCAGAAAACTTTATCCGCGTCTACCAAAAGATGCATGTGCATGCTTAAAACGCGTTTTCGCACAAATGCGTGCGCGGGTGCTAAAAAGAGCAGCATCGGCATGCTTAGCACGTCGTTTGGTAGAAATCCACGTGCGCGTTCTGCAAAAAGCACCATTTGCATGCACATCTTGTGGTTTTGCAGAAAACTTCATCCGCGTCTACCAAAAGATGCATGTGCATGCTTAAAACGCGTTTTCGCACAAATGCGTGCGCGGGTGCTAAAAAGAGCAGCATCGGCATGCTTAGCACGTCGTTTGGTAGAAATCCACGTGCGCGTTCTGCCAAAAGCACCATTTGCATGCACATCTTGTGGTTTTGCAGAAAACTTCATCCGCGTCTACCAAAAGATGCATGTGCATGCTTAAAACGCGTTTTCGCACAAATCCGTGCGCGGGTGCTAAAAAGAGCAGCATCGGCAAGCTTAGCACATCGTTTGGTAGAAATCCACGTGCGCGTTCTGCAAAAAGCACCATTTGCATGCACATCTTGTGGTTTTGCAGAAAACTTCATCCGCGTCTACCAAAAGATGCATGAGCATGCTTAAAACGCGTTTTCGCACAAATGCGTGCGCGGGTGCTAAAAAGAGCAGCATCGGCATGCTTAGCACGTCGTTTGGTAGAAATCCACGTGCGCGTTCTGCAAAAAGCACCATTTGCATGCACATCTTGTGGTTTTGCAGAAAACTTCATCCGCGTCTACCAAAAGATGCATGTGCATGCTTAAAACGCGTTTTCGCACAAATATGTGCGCGGGTGGTAAAAAGAGCAGCATCGGCATGCTTAGCACGTCGTTTGGTAGAAATCCACGTGCGCGTTCTGCAAAAAGCACCATTTGCATCCACATCTTGTGGTTTTGCAGAAAACTTCATCCGCGTCTACCAAAAGATGCATGTGCATGCTTAAAACGCGTTTTCGCACAAATGCGTGCGCGGGTGCTAAAAAGAGCAGCATCGGCATGCTTAGCACGTCGTTTGGTAGAAATCCACGTGCGCGTTCTGCCAAAAGCACCATTTGCATGCACATCTTGTGGTTTTGCAGAAAACTTCATCCGCGTCTACCAAAAGATGCATGTGCATGCTTAAAACGCGTTTTCGCACAAATCCGTGCGCGGGTGCTAAAAAGAGCAGCATCGGCAAGCTTAGCACATCGTTTGGTAGAAATCCACGTGCGCGTTCTGCAAAAAGCACCATTTGCACGCACATCTTGTGGTTTTGCAGAAAACTTCATCCGCGTCTACCAAAAGATGCATGTGCATGCTTAAAACGCGTTTTCGCACAAATGCGTGCGCGGGTGCTAAAAAGAGCAGCATCGGCATGCTTAGCACGTCGTTTGGTAGAAATCCACGTGCGCGTTCTGCCAAAAGCACCATTTGCATGCACATCTTGTGGTTTTGCAGAAAACTTCATCCGCGTCTACCAAAAGATGCATGTGCATTCTTAAAACGCGTTTTCGCACAAATCCGTGCGCGGGTGCTAAAAAGAGCAGCATCGGCAAGCTTAGCACGTCGTTTGGTAGAAATCCACGTGCGCGTTCTGCAAAAAGCACCATTTGCATGCACATCTTGTGGTTTTGCAGAAAACTTCATCCGCGTCTACCAAAAGATGCATGTGCATGCTTAAAACGCGTTTTCGCACAAATGCGTGCGCGGGTGCTAAAAAGAGCAGCATCGGCATGCTTAGCATGTCGTTTGGTAGAAATCCACGTGCGCGTTCTGCAAAAAGCACCATTTGCATGCACATCTTGTGGTTTTGCAGAAAACTTCATCCGCGTCTACCAAAAGATGCATGTGCATGCTTAAAACGCGTTTTCGCACAAATGCGTGCGCGGGTGCTAAAAAGAGCAGCATCGGCATGCTTAGCACGTCGTTTGGTAGAAATCCACGTGCGCGTTCTGCCAAAAGCACCATTTGCATGCACATCTTGTAGTTTTGCAGAAAACTTCATCCGCGTCTACCAAAAGATGCATGTGCATGCTTAAAACGCGTTTTCGCACAAATCCGTGCGCGGGTGCTAAAAAGAGCAGCATCGGCAAGCTTAGCACGTCGTTTGGTAGAAATCCACGTGCGCGTTCTGCAAAAAGCACCATTTGCATGCACATCTTGTGGTTTTGCAGAAAACTTCATCCGCGTCTACCAAAAGATGCATGTGCATGCTTAAAACGCGTTTTCGCACAAATGCGTGCGCGGGTGCTAAAAAGAGCAGCATCGACATGCTTAGCACGTCGTTTGGTAGAAATCCACGTGCGCGTTCTGCAAAAAGCACCATTTGCATGCACATCTTGTGGTTTTGCAGAAAACTTCATCCGCGTCTACCAAAAGATGCATGTGCATGCTTAAAACGCGTTTTCGCACAAATGCGTGCGCGGGTGCTAAAAAGAGCAGCATCGGCATGCTTAGCACGTCGTTTGGTAGAAATCCACGTGCGCGTTCTGCCAAAAGCACCATTTGCATGCACATCTTGTAGTTTTGCAGAAAACTTCATCCGCGTCTACCAAAAGATGCATGTGCATGCTTAAAACGCGTTTTCGCACAAATCCGTGCGCGGGTGCTAAAAAGAGCAGCATCGGCAAGCTTAGCACGTCGTTTGGTAGAAATCCACGTGCGCGTTCTGCAAAAAGCACCATTTGCATGCACATCTTGTGGTTTTGCAGAAAACTTCATCCGCGTCTACCAAAAGATGCATGTGCATGCTTAAAACGCGTTTTCGCACAAATGCGTGCGCGGGTGCTAAAAAGAGCAGCATCGGCATGCTTAGCACGTCGTTTGGTAGAAATCCACGTGCGCGTTCTGCAAAAAGCACCATTTGCATGCACATCTTGTGGTTTTGCAGAAAACTTCATCCGCGTCTACCAAAAGATGCATGTGCATGCTTAAAACGCGTTTTCGCACAAATGCGTGCGCGGGTGCTAAAAAGAGCAGCATCGGCATGCTTAGCACGTCGTTTGGTAGAAATCCACGTGCGCGTTCTGCAAAAAGCACCATTTGCATGCACATCTTGTGGTTTTGCAGAAAACTTCATCCGCGTCTACCAAAAGATGCATGTGCATGCTTAAAACGCGTTTTCGCACAAATGCGTGCACGGGTGCTAAAAAGAGCAGCATCGGCATGCTTAGCACGTCGTTTGGTAGAAATCCACGTGCGCGTTCTGCCAAAAGCACCATTTGCATGCACATCTTGTGGTTTTGCAGAAAACTTCATCCGCGTCTACCAAAATATGCATGTGCATGTTTAAAACGCGTTTTCGCACAAATCCGTGCGCGGGTGCTAAAAAGAGCAGCATCGGCATGCTTAGCACGTCGTTTGGTAGAAATCCACGTGCGCGTTCTGCCAAAAGCACCATTTGCATGCACATCTTGTGGTTTTGCAGAAAACTTTATCCGCGTCTACCAAAAGATGCATGTGCATGCTTAAAACGCGTTTTCGCACAAATGCGTGCGCGGGTGCTAAAAAGAGCAGCATCGGCATGCTTAGCACGTCGTTTGGTAGAAATCCACGTGCGCGTTCTGCAAAAAGCACCATTTGCATGCACATCTTGTGGTTTTGCAGAAAACTTCATCCGCGTCTACCAAAAGATGCATGTGCATGCTTAAAACGCGTTTTCGCACAAATGCGTGCGCGGGTGCTAAAAAGAGCAGCATCGGCATGCTTAGCACGTCGTTTGGTAGAAATCCACGTGCGCGTTCTGCCAAAAGCACCATTTGCATGCACATCTTGTGGTTTTAAAGAAAACTTCATCCGCGTCTACCAAAAGATGCATGTGCATGCTTAAAACGCCTTTTCGCACAAATCCGTGCGCGGGTGCTAAAAAGAGCAGCATCGGCATGCTTAGCACGTCGTTTGGTAGAAATCCACGTGCGCGTTCTGCAAAAAGCACCATTTGCATGCACATCTTGTGGTTTTGCAGAAAACTTCATCCGCGTCTACCAAAAGATGCATGTGCATGCTTAAAACGCGTTTTCGCACAAATGCGTGCGCGGGTGCTAAAAAGAGCAGCATCGGCATGCTTAGCACGTCGTTTGGTAGAAATCCACGTGCGCGTTCTGCCAAAAGCACCATTTGCATGCACATCTTGTGGTTTTAAAGAAAACTTCATCCGCGTCTACCAAAAGATGCATGTGCATGCTTAAAACGCGTTTTCGCACAAATCCGTGCGCGGGTGCTAAAAAGAGCAGCATCGGCATGCTTAGCACGTCGTTTGGTAGAAATCCACGTGCGCGTTCTGCAAAAAGCACCATTTGCATGCACATCTTGTGGTTTTGCAGAAAACTTCATCCGCGTCTACCAAAAGATGCATGTGCATGCTTAAAACGCGTTTTCGCACAAATGCGTGCTCGGGTGCTAAAAAGAGCAGCATCGGCATGCTTAGCACGTCGTTTGGTAGAAATCCACGTGCGCGTTCTGCCAAAAGCACCATTTGCATGCACATCTTGTGGTTTTGCAGAAAACTTCATCCGCGTCTACCAAAAGATGCATGTGCATGCTTAAAACGCGTTTTCGCACAAATCCGTGCGCGGGTGCTAAAAAGAGCAGCATCGGCAAGCTTAGCACGTCGTTTGGTAGAAATCCACGTGCGCGTTCTGCAAAAAGCACCATTTGCATGCACATCTTGTGGTTTTGCAGAAAACTTCATCCGCGTCTACCAAAAGATGCATGTGCATGCTTAAAACGCGTTTTCGCACAAATGCGTGCGCGGGTGCTAAAAAGAGCAGCATCGGCGTGCTTAGCACGTCGTTTGGTAGAAATGCACGTGCGCGTTCTGCAAAAAGCACCATTTGCATGCACATCTTGTGGTTTTGCAGAAAACTTCATCCGCGTCTACCAAAAGATGCATGTGCATGCTTAAAACGCGTTTTCGCACAAATGCGTGCGCGGGTGCTAAAAAGAGCAGCATCGGCATGCTTAGCACGTCGTTTGGTAGAAATCCACGTGCGCGTTCTGCAAAAAGCACCATTTGCATGCACATCTTGTGGTTTTGCAGAAAACTTCATCCGCGTCTACCAAAAGATGCATGTGCATGCTTAAAACGCGTTTTCGCACAAATGCGTGCGCGGGTGCTAAAAATAGCAGCATCGGCATGCTTAGCACGTCGTTTGGTAGAAATCCACGTGCGCGTTCTGCAAAAAGCACCATTTGCATGTACATCTTGTGGTTTGGAGAAAACTTCATCCGCGTCTACCAAAAGATGCATGTGCATGCTTAAAACGCGTTTTCGCACAAATGCTTGCGCGGGTGCTAAAAAGAGCAGCATCGGCATGCTTAGCACGTCGTTTGGTAGAAATCCACGTGCGCGTTCTGCAAAAAGCACCATTTGCATGCACATCTTGTGGTTTTACAGAAAACTTCATCCGCGTCTACCAAAAGATGCATGTGCATGCTTAAAACGCGTTTTCGCACAAATGCGTGCGCGGGTGCTAAAAATAGCAGCATCGGCATGCTTAGCACGTCGTTTGGTAGAAATCCACGTGCGCGTTCTGCAAAAAGCACCATTTGCATGCACATCTTGTGGTTTTGCAGAAAACTTCATCCGCGTCTACCAAAAGATGCATGTGGATGCTTAAAACGCGTTTTCGCACAAATGCGTGCGCGGGTGCTAAAAAGAGCAGCATCGGCATGCTCAGCACGTCGTTTGGTAGAAATCCACGTGCGCGTTCTGGCAAAAGCACCATTTGCATGCACATCTTGTGGTTTTGCAGAAAACTTCATCCGCGTCTACCAAAAGATGCATGTGCATGCTTAAAACGCGTTTTCGCACAAATGCGTGCGCGGGTGCTAAAAAGAGCAGCATCGGCATGCTTAGCACGTCGTTTGGTAGAAATCCACGTGCGCGTTCTGCCAAAAGCACCATTTGCATGCACATCTTGTGGTTTTGCAGAAAACTTCATCCGCGTCTACCAAAATATGCATGTGCATGCTTAAAACGCGTTTTCGCACAAATGCGTGCGCGGGTGCTAAAAAGAGCAGCATCGGCATGCTTAGCACGTCGTTTGGTAGAAATCCACGTGCGCGTTCTGCAAAAAGCACCATTTGCATGCACATCTTGTGGTTTTGCAGAAAACTTCATCCGCGTCTTCCAAAAGATGCATGTGCATGCTTAAAACGCGTTTTCGCACAAATGCGTGCGCGGGTGCTAAAAAGAGCAGCATCGGCATGCTTAGCACGTCGTTTGGTAGAAATCCACGTGCGCGTTCTGCCAAAAGCACCATTTGCATGCACATCTTGTGGTTTTGCAGAAAACTTCATCCGCGTCTACCAAAAGATGCATGTGCATGCTTAAAACGCGTTTTCGCACAAATGCGTGCGCGGGTGCTAAAAAGAGCAGCATCGGCATGCTTAGCACGTCGTTTGGTAGTAATCCACGTGCGCGTTCTGCAAAAAGCACCATTTGCATGCACATCTTGTGGTTTTGCAGAAAACTTCATCCGCGTCTACCAAAAGATGCATGTGCATGCTTAAAACGCGTTTTCGCACAAATGCGTGCGCGGGTGCTAAAAAGAGCAGCATCGGCATGCTTAGCACGTCGTTTGGTAGAAATCCACGTGCGCGTTCTGCCAAAAGCACCATTTGCATGCACATCTTGTGGTTTTGCAGAAAACTTCATCCGCGTCTACCAAAAGATGCATGTGCATGCTTAAAACGCGTTTTCGCACAAATCCGTGCGCGGGTGCTAAAAAGAGCAGCATCGGCATGCTTAGCACGTCGTTTGGTAGAAATCCACGTGCGCGTTCTGCAAAAAGCACCATTTGCATGCACATCTTGTGGTTTTGCAGAAAACTTCATCCGCGTCTACCAAAAGATGCATGTGCATGCTTAAAAGGCGTTTTCGCACAAATCCGTGCGCGGGTGCTAAAAAGAGCAGCATCGGCATGCTTAGCACGTCGTTTGGTAGAAATCCACGTGCGCGTTCTGCAAGAAGCACCATTTGCATGCACATCTTGTGGTTTTGCAGAAAACTTCATCCGCGTCTACCAAAAGATGCATGTGCATGCTTAAAACGCGTTTTCGCACAAATGCGTGCGCGGGTGCTAAAAAGAGCAGCATCGGCATGCTTAGCACGTCGTTTGGTAGAAATCCACGTGCGCGTTCTGCCAAAAGCACCATTTGCATGCACATCTTGTGGTTTTGCAGAAAACTTCATCCGCGTCTACCAAAAGATGCATGTGCATGCTTAAAACGCGTTTTCGCACAAATCCGTGCGCGGGTGCTAAAAAGAGCAGTATCGGCAAGCTTAGCACGTCGTTTGGTAGAAATCCACGTGCGCGTTCTGCAAAAAGCACCATTTGCATGCACATCTTGTGGTTTTGCAGAAAACTTCATCCGCGTCTACCAAAAGATGCATGTGCATGCTTAAAACGCGTTTTCGCACAAATGCGTGCGCGGGTGCTAAAAAGAGCAGCATCGGCATGCTTAGCACGTCGTTTGGTAGAAATCCACGTGCGCGTTCTGCCAAAAGCAAAATTTGCATGCACATCTTGTGGTTTTGCAGAAAACTTCATCCGCGTCTACCAAAAGATGCATGTGCATGCTTAAAACGCGTTTTCGCACAAATGCGTGCGCGGGTGCTAAAAAGAGCAGCATCGGCATGCTTAGCACGTCGTTTGGTAGAAATCCACGTGCGCGTTCTGCAAAAAGCACCATTTGCATGCACATCTTGTGGTTTTGCAGAAAACTTCATCCGCGTCTACCAAAAGATGCATGTGCATGCTTAAAACGCGTTTTCGCACAAATGCGTGCGCGGGTGCTAAAAAGAGCAGCATCGGCATGCTTAGCACGTCGTTTGGTAGAAATCCACGTGCGCGTTCTGCCAAAAGCACCATTTGCATGCACATCTTGTGGTTTTGCAGAAAACTTCATCCGCGTCTACCAAAAGATGCATGTGCATGCTTAAAACGCGTTTTCGCACAAATCCGTGCGCGGGTGCTAAAAAGAGCAGCATCGGCATGCTTAGCACGTCGTTTGGTAGAAATCCACGTGCGCGTTCTGCCAAAAGCACCATTTGCATGCACATCTTGTGGTTTTGCAGAAAACTTCATCCGCGTCTACCAAAAGATGCATGTGCATGCTTAAAACGCGTTTTCGCACAAATCCGTGCGCGGGTGCTAAAAAGAGCAGCATCGGCATGCTTAGCACGTCGTTTGGTAGAAATCCACGTGCGCGTTCTGCAAAAAGCACCATTTGCATGCACATCTTGTGGTTTTGCAGAAAACTTCATCCGCGTCTACCAAAAGATGCATGTGCATGCTTAAAACGCGTTTTCGCACAAATGCGTGCGCGGGTGCTAAAAAGAGCAGCATCGGCATGCTTAGCACGTCGTTTGGTAGAAATCCACGTGCGCGTTCTGCCAAAAGCACCATTTGCATGCACATCTTGTGGTTTTGCAGAAAACTTCATCCGCGTCTACCAAAAGATGCATGTGCATGCTTAAAACGCGTTTTCGCACAAATCCGTGCGCGGGTGCTAAAAAGAGCAGTATCGGCAAGCTTAGCACGTCGTTTGGTAGAAATCCACGTGCGCGTTCTGCAAAAAGCACCATTTGCATGCACATCTTGTGGTTTTGCAGAAAACTTCATCCGCGTCTACCAAAAGATGCATGTGCATGCTTAAAACGCGTTTTCGCACAAATGCGTGCGCGGGTGCTAAAAAGAGCAGCATCGGCATGCTTAGCACGTCGTTTGGTAGAAATCCACGTGCGCGTTCTGCCAAAAGCAAAATTTGCATGCACATCTTGTGGTTTTGCAGAAAACTTCATCCGCGTCTACCAAAAGATGCATGTGCATGCTTAAAACGCGTTTTCGCACAAATGCGTGCGCGGGTGCTAAAAAGAGCAGCATCGGCATGCTTAGCACGTCGTTTGGTAGAAATCCACGTGCGCGTTCTGCAAAAAGCACCATTTGCATGCACATCTTGTGGTTTTGCAGAAAACTTCATCCGCGTCTACCAAAAGATGCATGTGCATGCTTAAAACGCGTTTTCGCACAAATGCGTGCGCGGGTGCTAAAAAGAGCAGCATCGGCATGCTTAGCACGTCGTTTGGTAGAAATCCACGTGCGCGTTCTGCCAAAAGCACCATTTGCATGCACATCTTGTGGTTTTGCAGAAAACTTCATCCGCGTCTACCAAAAGATGCATGTGCATGCTTAAAACGCGTTTTCGCACAAATCCGTGCGCGGGTGCTAAAAAGAGCAGCATCGGCATGCTTAGCACGTCGTTTGGTAGAAATCCACGTGCGCGTTCTGCCAAAAGCACCATTTGCATGCACATCTTGTGGTTTTGCAGAAAACTTCATCCGCGTCTACCAAAAGATGCATGTGCATGCTTAAAACGCGTTTTCGCACAAATCCGTGCGCGGGTGCTAAAAAGAGCAGCATCGGCATGCTTAGCACGTCGTTTGGTAGAAATCCACGTGCGCGTTCTGCAAAAAGCACCATTTGCATGCACATCTTGTGGTTTTGCAGAAAACTTCATCCGCGTCTACCAAAAGATGCATGTGCATGCTTAAAACGCGTTTTCGCACAAATGCGTGCGCGGGTGCTAAAAAGAGCAGCATCGGCATGCTTAGCACGTCGTTTGGTAGAAATCCACGTGCGCGTTCTGCCAAAAGCACCATTTGCATGCACATCTTGTGGTTTTGCAGAAAACTTCATCCGCGTCTACCAAAAGATGCATGTGCATGCTTAAAACGCGTTTTCGCACAAATCCGTGCGCGGGTGCTAAAAAGAGCAGTATCGGCAAGCTTAGCACGTCGTTTGGTAGAAATCCACGTGCGCGTTCTGCAAAAAGCACCATTTGCATGCACATCTTGTGGTTTTGCAGAAAACTTCATCCGCGTCTACCAAAAGATGCATGTGCATGCTTAAAACGCGTTTTCGCACAAATGCGTGCGCGGGTGCTAAAAAGAGCAGCATCGGCATGCTTAGCACGTCGTTTGGTAGAAATCCACGTGCGCGTTCTGCCAAAAGCAAAATTTGCATGCACATCTTGTGGTTTTGCAGAAAACTTCATCCGCGTCTACCAAAAGATGCATGTGCATGCTTAAAACGCGTTTTCGCACAAATGCGTGCGCGGGTGCTAAAAAGAGCAGCATCGGCATGCTTAGCACGTCGTTTGGTAGAAATCCACGTGCGCGTTCTGCAAAAAGCACCATTTGCATGCACATCTTGTGGTTTTGCAGAAAACTTCATCCGCGTCTACCAAAAGATGCATGTGCATGCTTAAAACGCGTTTTCGCACAAATGCGTGCGCGGGTGCTAAAAAGAGCAGCATCGGCATGCTTAGCACGTCGTTTGGTAGAAATCCACGAGCGCGTTCTGCCAAAAGCACCATTTGCATGCACATCTTGTGGTTTTGCAGAAAACTTCATCCGCGTCTACCAAAAGATGCATGTGCATGCTTAAAACGCGTTTTCGCACAAATCCGTGCGCGGGTGCTAAAAAGAGCAGTATCGGCAAGCTTAGCACGTCGTTTGGTAGAAATCCACTTGCGCGTTCTGCAAAAAGCACCATTTGCATGCACATCTTGTGGTTTTGCAGAAAACTTCATCCGCGTCTACCAAAAGATGCATGTGCATGCTTAAAACGCGTTTTCGCACAAATGCGTGCGCGGGTGCTAAAAAGAGCAGCATCGGCATGCTTAGCACGTCGTTTGGTAGAAATCCACGTGCGCGTTCTGCCAAAAGCAAAATTTGCATGCACATCTTGTGGTTTTGCAGAAAACTTCATCCGCGTCTACCAAAAGATGCATGTGCATGCTTAAAACGCGTTTTCGCACAAATGCGCGCGCGGGTGCTAAAAAGAGCAGCATCGGCATGCTTAGCACGTCGTTTGGTAGAAATCCACGTGCGCGTTCTGCAAAAAGCACCATTTGCATGCACATCTTGTGGTTTTGCAGAAAACTTCATCCGCGTCTACCAAAAGATGCATGTGCATGCTTAAAACGCGTTTTCGCACAAATGCGTGCGCGGGTGCTAAAAAGAGCAGCATCGGCATGCTTAGCACGTCGTTTGGTAGAAATCCACGTGCGCGTTCTGCCAAAAGCACCATTTGCATGCACATCTTGTGGTTTTGCAGAAAACTTCATCCGCGTCTACCAAAAGATGCATGTGCATGCTTAAAACGCGTTTTCGCACAAATCCGTGCGCGGGTGCTAAAAAGAGCAGCATCGGCATGCTTAGCACGTCGTTTGGTAGAAATCCACGTGCGCGTTCTGCAAAAAGCACCATTTGCATGCACATCTTGTGGTTTTGCAGAAAACTTCATCCGCGTCTACCAAAAGATGCATGTGCATGCTTAAAACGCGTTTTCGCACAAATGCGTGCGCGGGTGCTAAAAAGAGCAGCATCGGCATGCTTAGCACGTCGTTTGGTAGAAATCCACGTGCGCGTTCTGCCAAAAGCACCATTTGCATGCACATCTTGTGGTTTTGCAGAAAACTTCATCCGCGTCTACCAAAAGATGCATGTGCATGCTTAAAACGCGTTTTCGCACAAATGCGTGCGCGGGTGCTAAAATGAGCAGCATCGGCATGCTTAGCACGTCGTTTGGTAGAAATCCACGTGCGCGTTCTGCCAAAAGCACCATTTGCATGCACATCTTGTGGTTTTGCAGAAAACTTCATCCGCGTCTACCAAAAGATGCATGTGCATGTTTAAAACGCGTTTTCGCACAAATCCGTGCGCGGGTGCTAAAAAGAGCAGCATCGGCATGCTTAGCACGTCGTTTGGTAGAAATCCACGTGTGCGTTCTGCAAAAAGCACCATTTGCATGCACATCTTGTGGTTTTGCAGAAAACTTCATCCGCGTCTACCAAAAGATGCATGTGCATGCTTAAAACGCGTTTTCGCACAAATGCGTGCGCGGGTGCTAAAAAGAGCAGCATCGGCATGCTTAGCACGTCGTTTGGTAGAAATCCACGTGCGCGTTCTGCCAAAAGCACCATTTGCATGCACATCTTGTGGTTTTGCAGAAAACTTCATCCGCGTCTACCAAAAGATGCATGTGCATGCTTAAAACGCGTTTTCGCACAAATCCGTGCGCGGGTGCTAAAAAGAGCAGCATCGGCATGCTTAGCACGTCGTTTGGTAGAAATCCACGTGCGCGTTCTGCAAAAAGCACCATTTGCATGCACATCTTGTGGTTTTGCAGAAAACTTCATCCGCGTCTACCAAAAGATGCATGTGCATGCTTAAAACGCGTTTTCGCACAAATGCGTGCGCGGGTGCTAAAACGAGCAGCATCGGCATGCTTAGCACGTCGTTTGGTAGAAATCCACGTGCGCGTTCTGCCAAAAGCACCATTTGCATGCACATCTTGTGGTTTTGCAGAAAACTTCATCCGCGTCTACCAAAAGATGCATGTGCATGCTTAAAACGCGTTTTCGCACAAATGCGTGCGCGGGTGCTAAAAAGAGCAGCATCGGCATGCTTAGCACGTCGTTTGGTAGAAATCCACGTGCGCGTTCTGCCAAAAGCACCATTTGCATGCACATCTTGTGGTTTTGCAGAAAACTTCATCCGCGTCTACCAAAAGATGCATGTGCATGTTTAAAACGCGTTTTCGCACAAATCCGTGCGCGGGTGCTAAAAAGAGCAGCATCGGCATGCTTAGCACGTCGTTTGGTAGAAATCCACGTGCGCGTTCTGCAAAAAGCACCATTTGCATGCACATCTTGTGGTTTTGCAGAAAACTTCATCCGCGTCTACCAAAAGATGCATGTGCATGCTTAAAACGCGTTTTCGCACAAATGCGTGCGCGGGTGCTAAAAAGAGCAGCATCGGCATGCTTAGCACGTCGTTTGGTAGAAATCCACGTGCGCGTTCTGCCAAAAGCACCATTTGCATGCACATCTTGTGGTTTTGCAGAAAACTTCATCCGCGTCCACCAAAAGATGCATGTGCATGCTTAAAACGCGTTTTCGCACAAATCCGTGCGCGGGTGCTAAAAACAGCAGCATCGGCATGCTTAGCACGTCGTTTGGTAGAAATCCACGTGCGCGTTCTGCAAAAAGCACCATTTGCATGCACATCTTGTGGTTTTGCAGAAAACTTCATCCGCGTCTACCAAAAGATGCATGTGCATGCTTAAAACGCGTTTTCGCACAAATGCGTGCGCGGGTGCTAAAACGAGCAGCATCGGCATGCTTAGCACGTCGTTTGGTAGAAATCCACGTGCGCGTTCTGCCAAAAGCACCATTTGCATGCACATCTTGTGGTTTTGCAGAAAACTTCATCCGCGTCTACCAAAAGATGCATGTGCATGCTTAAAACGCGTTTTCGCACAAATGCGTGCGCGGGTGCTAAAAAGAGCAGCATCGGCATGCTTAGCACGTCGTTTGGTAGAAATCCACGTGCGCGTTCTGCAAAAAGCACCATTTGCATGCACATCTTGTGGTTTTGCAGAAAACTTCATCCGCGTCTACCAAAAGATGCATGTGCATGCTTAAAACGCGTTTTCGCACAAATGCGTGCGCGGGTGCTAAAAATGGCAGCATCGGCATGCTTAGCACGTCGTTTGGTAGAAATCCACGTGCGCGTTCTGCAAAAAGCACCATTTGCATGCACATCTTGTGGTTTGGAGAAAACTTCATCCGCGTCTACCAAAAGATGCATGTGCATGCTTAAAACGCGTTTTCGCACAAATGCTTGCGCGGGTGCTAAAAAGAGCAGCATCGGCATGCTTAGCACGTCGTTTGGTAGAAATCCACGTGCGCGTTCTGCAAAAAGCACCATTTGCATGCACATCTTGTGGTTTTGCAGAAAACTTCATCCGCGTCTACCAAAAGATGCATGTGCATGCTTAAAACGCGTTTTCGCACAAATGCGTGCGCGGGTGCTAAAAATAGCAGCATCGGCATGCTTAGCACGTCGTTTGGTAGAAATCCACGTGCGCGTTCTGCAAAAAGCACCATTTGCATGCACATCTTGTGGTTTTGCAGAAAACTTCATCCGCGTCTACCAAAAGATGCATGTGGATGCTTAAAACGCGTTTTCGCACAAATGCGTGCGCGGGTGCTAAAAAGAGCAGCATCGGCATGCTCAGCACGTCGTTTGGTAGAAATCCACGTGCGCGTTCTGCAAAAAGCACCATTTGCATGCACATCTTGTGGTTTTGCAGAAAACTTCATCCGCGTCTACCAAAAGATGCATGTGGATGCTTAAAACACGTTTTCGCACAAATGCGTGCGCGGGTGCTAAAAAGAGCAGCATCGGCATGCTCAGCACGTCGTTTGGTAGAAATCCACGTGCGCGTTCTGCCAAAAGCACCATTTGCATGCACATCTTGTGGTTTTGCAGAAAACTTCATCCGCGTCTACCAAAAGATGCATGTGCATGCTTAAAACGCGTTTTCGCACAAATGCGTGCGCGGGTGCTAAAAAGAGCAGCATCGGCATGCTTAGCACGTCGTTTGGTAGAAATCCACGTGCGCGTTCTGCCAAAAGCACCATTTGCATGCACATCTTGTGGTTTTGCAGAAAACTTCATCCGCGTCTACCAAAATATGCATGTGCATGCTTAAAACGCGTTTTCGCACAAATGCGTGCGCGGGTGCTAAAAAGAGCAGCATCGGCATGCTTAGCACGTCGTTTGGTAGAAATCCACGTGCGCGTTCTGCAAAAAGCACCATTTGCATGCACATCTTGTGGTTTTGCAGAAAACTTCATCCGCGTCTACCAAAAGATGCATGTGCATGCTTAAAACGCGTTTTCGCACAAATGCGTGCGCGGGTGCTAAAAAGAGCAGCATCGGCATGCTTAGCACGTCGTTTGGTAGAAATCCACGTGCGCGTTCTGCCAAAAGCACCATTTGCATGCACATCTTGTGGTTTTGCAGAAAACTTCATCCGCGTCTACCAAAAGATGCATGTGCATGCTTAAAACGCGTTTTCGCACAAATGCGTGCGCGGGTGCTAAAAAGAGCAGCATCGGCATGCTTAGCACGTCGTTTGGTAGAAATCCACGTGCGCGTTCTGCCAAAAGCACCATTTGCATGCACATCTTGTGGTTTTGCAGAAAACTTCATCCGCGTCTACCAAAAGATGCATGTGCATGCTTAAAACGCGTTTTCGCACAAATCCGTGCGCGGGTGCTAAAAAGAGCAGCATCGGCATGCTTAGCACGTCGTTTGGTAGAAATCCACGTGCGCGTTCTGCAAAAAGCACCATTTGCATGCACATCTTGTGGTTTTGCAGAAAACTTCATCCGCGTCTACCAAAAGATGCATGTGCATGCCTAAAACGCGTTTTCGCACAAATCCGTGCGCGGGTGCTAAAAAGAGCAGCATCGGCATGCTTAGCACGTCGTTTGGTAGAAATCCACGTGCGCGTTCTGCAAGAAGCACCATTTGCATGCACATCTTGTGGTTTTGCAGAAAACTTCATCCGCGTCTACCAAAAGATGCATGTGAATGCTTAAAACGCGTTTTCGCACAAATGCGTGCGCGGGTGCTAAAAAGAGCAGCATCGGCATGCTTAGCACGTCGTTTGGTAGAAATCCACGTGCGCGTTCTGCCAAAAGCACCATTTGCATGCACATCTTGTGGTTTTGCAGAAAACTTCATCCGCGTCTACCAAAAGATGCATGTGCATGCTTAAAACGCGTTTTCGCACAAATCCGTGCGCGGGTGCTAAAAAGAGCAGTATCGGCAAGCTTAGCACGTCGTTTGGTAGAAATCCACGTGCGCGTTCTGCAAAAAGCACCATTTGCATGCACATCTTGTGGTTTTGCAGAAAACTTCATCCGCGTCTACCAAAAGATGCATGTGCATGCTTAAAACGCGTTTTCGCACAAATGCGTGCGCGGGTGCTAAAAAGAGCAGCATCGGCATGCTTAGCACGTCGTTTGGTAGAAATCCACGTGCGCGTTCTGCCAAAAGCAAAATTTGCATGCACATCTTGTGGTTTTGCAGAAAACTTCATCCGCGTCTACCAAAAGATGCATGTGCATGCTTAAAACGCGTTTTCGCACAAATGCGTGCGCGGGTGCTAAAAAGAGCAGCATCGGCATGCTTAGCACGTCGTTTGGTAGAAATCCACGTGCGCGTTCTGCAAAAAGCACCATTTGCATGCACATCTTGTGGTTTTGCAGAAAACTTCATCCGCGTCTACCAAAAGATGCATGTGCATGCTTAAAACGCGTTTTCGCACAAATGCGTGCGCGGGTGCTAAAAAGAGCAGCATCGGCATGCTTAGCACGTCGTTTGGTAGAAATCCACGTGCGCGTTCTGCCAAAAGCACCATTTGCATGCACATCTTGTGGTTTTGCAGAAAACTTCATCCGCGTCTACCAAAAGATGCATGTGCATGCTTAAAACGCGTTTTCGCACAAATCCGTGCGCGGGTGCTAAAAAGAGCAGCATCGGCATGCTTAGCACGTCGTTTGGTAGAAATCCACGTGCGCGTTCTGCCAAAAGCACCATTTGCATGCACATCTTGTGGTTTTGCAGAAAACTTCATCCGCGTCTACCAAAAGATGCATGTGCATGCTTAAAACGCGTTTTCGCACAAATCCGTGCGCGGGTGCTAAAAAGAGCAGCATCGGCATGCTTAGCACGTCGTTTGGTAGAAATCCACGTGCGCGTTCTGCAAAAAGCACCATTTGCATGCACATCTCTTGGTTTTGCAGAAAACTTCATCCGCGTCTACCAAAAGATGCATGTGCATGCTTAAAACGCGTTTTCGCACAAATGCGTGCGCGGGTGCTAAAAAGAGCAGCATCGGCATGCTTAGCACGTCGTTTGGTAGAAATCCACGTGCGCGTTCTGCCAAAAGCACCATTTGCATGCACATCTTGTGGTTTTGCAGAAAACTTCATCCGCGTCTACCAAAAGATGCATGTGCATGCTTAAAACGCGTTTTCGCACAAATCCGTGCGCGGGTGCTAAAAAGAGCAGTATCGGCAAGCTTAGCACGTCGTTTGGTAGAAATCCACGTGCGCGTTCTGCAAAAAGCACCATTTGCATGCACATCTTGTGGTTTTGCAGAAAACTTCATCCGCGTCTACCAAAAGATGCATGTGCATGCTTAAAACGCGTTTTCGCACAAATGCGTGCGCGGGTGCTAAAAAGAGCAGCATCGGCATGCTTAGCACGTCGTTTGGTAGAAATCCACGTGCGCGTTCTGCCAAAAGCAAAATTTGCATGCACATCTTGTGGTTTTGCAGAAAACTTCATCCGCGTCTACCAAAAGATGCATGTGCATGCTTAAAACGCGTTTTCGCACAAATGCGTGCGCGGGTGCTAAAAAGAGCAGCATCGGCATGCTTAGCACGTCGTTTGGTAGAAATCCACGTGCGCGTTCTGCAAAAAGCACCATTTGCATGCACATCTTGTGGTTTTGCAGAAAACTTCATCCGCGTCTACCAAAAGATGCATGTGCATGCTTAAAACGCGTTTTCGCACAAATGCGTGCGCGGGTGCTAAAAAGAGCAGCATCGGCATGCTTAGCACGTCGTTTGGTAGAAATCCACGTGCGCGTTCTGCCAAAAGCACCATTTGCATGCACATTTTGTGGTTTTGCAGAAAACTTCATCCGCGTCTACCAAAAGATGCATGTGCATGCTTAAAACGCGTTTTCGCACAAATCCGTGCGCGGGTGCTAAAAAGAGCAGCATCGGCATGCTTAGCACGTCGTTTGGTAGAAATCCACGTGCGCGTTCTGCCAAAAGCACCATTTGCATGCACATCTTGTGGTTTTGCAGAAAACTTCATCCGCGTCTACCAAAAGATGCATGTGCATGCTTAAAACGCGTTTTCGCACAAATCCGTGCGCGGGTGCTAAAAAGAGCAGCATCGGCATGCTTAGCACGTCGTTTGGTAGAAATCCACGTGCGCGTTCTGCAAAAAGCACCATTTGCATGCACATCTCTTGGTTTTGCAGAAAACTTCATCCGCGTCTACCAAAAGATGCATGTGCATGCTTAAAACGCGTTTTCGCACAAATGCGTGCGCGGGTGCTAAAAAGAGCAGCATCGGCATGCTTAGCACGTCGTTTGGTAGAAATCCACGTGCGCGTTCTGCCAAAAGCACCATTTGCATGCACATCTTGTGGTTTTGCAGAAAACTTCATCCGCGTCTACCAAAAGATGCATGTGCATGCTTAAAACGCGTTTTCGCACAAATCCGTGCGCGGGTGCTAAAAAGAGCAGTATCGGCAAGCTTAGCACGTCGTTTGGTAGAAATCCACGTGCGCGTTCTGCAAAAAGCACCATTTGCATGCACATCTTGTGGTTTTGCAGAAAACTTCATCCGCGTCTACCAAAAGATGCATGTGCATGCTTAAAACGCGTTTTCGCACAAATGCGTGCGCGGGTGCTAAAAAGAGCAGCATCGGCATGCTTAGCACGTCGTTTGGTAGACATCCACGTGCGCGTTCTGCCAAAAGCAAAATTTGCATGCACATCTTGTGGTTTTGCAGAAAACTTCATCCGCGTCTACCAAAAGATGCATGTGCATGCTTAAAACGTAGGAGCTGTCGAAGTCGCACCTTCCGCAACAATTGATGTGCCAAGCCTAGAAAATTAGACACGTTTTTTTCATTCTTGTGGCTATACAAAACAGCGCATTCATGCTATTGGCATGGATGAATGCACTGTTTTGTAGAGGCAAAAGAACGAAAAAACATGTCTAATGTGCGAGGCTTGGCATATCAATTGTGGAAGTGCATGCGTGAGCCAGCGATGGATTATCGGCATGCTTAGCACGTCGTTTGGTAGAAATCCACGTGCGCGTTCTGCCAAAAGCACCATTTGCATGCACATCTTGTGGTTTTGCAGAAAACTTCATCCGCGTCTACCAAAAGATGCATGTGCATGCTTAAAACGCGTTTTCGCACAAATCCGTGCGCGGGTGCTAAAAAGAGCAGCATCGGCATGCTTAGCACGTCGTTTGGTAGAAATCCACGTGCGCGTTCTGCCAAAAGCACCATTTGCATGCACATCTTGTGGTTTTGCAGAAAACTTCATCCGCGTCTACCAAAAGATGCATGTGCATGCTTAAAACGCGTTTTCGCACAAATCCGTGCGCGGGTGCTAAAAAGAGCAGCATCGGCATGCTTAGCACGTCGTTTGGTAGAAATCCACGTGCGCGTTCTGCAAAAAGCACCATTTGCATGCACATCTTGTGGTTTTGCAGAAAACTTCATCCGCGTCTACCAAAAGATGCATGTGCATGCTTAAAACGCGTTTTCGCACAAATGCGTGCGCGGGTGCTAAAAAGAGCAGCATCGGCATGCTTAGCACGTCGTTTGGTAGAAATCCACGTGCGCGTTCTGCCAAAAGCACCATTTGCATGCACATCTTGTGGTTTTGCAGAAAACTTCATCCGCGTCTACCAAAAGATGCATGTGCATGCTTAAAACGCGTTTTCGCACAAATCCGTGCGCGGGTGCTAAAAAGAGCAGTATCGGCAAGCTTAGCACGTCGTTTGGTAGAAATCCACGTGCGCGTTCTGCAAAAAGCACCATTTGCATGCACATCTTGTGGTTTTGCAGAAAACTTCATCCGCGTCTACCAAAAGATGCATGTGCATGCTTAAAACGCGTTTTCGCACAAATGCGTGCGCGGGTGCTAAAAAGAGCAGCATCGGCATGCTTAGCACGTCGTTTGGTAGAAATCCACGTGCGCGTTCTGCCAAAAGCAAAATTTGCATGCACATCTTGTGGTTTTGCAGAAAACTTCATCCGCGTCTACCAAAAGATGCATGTGCATGCTTAAAACGCGTTTTCGCACAAATGCGTGCGCGGGTGCTAAAAAGAGCAGCATCGGCATGCTTAGCACGTCGTTTGGTAGAAATCCACGTGCGCGTTCTGCAAAAAGCACCATTTGCATGCACATCTTGTGGTTTTGCAGAAAACTTCATCCGCGTCTACCAAAAGATGCATGTGCATGCTTAAAACGCGTTTTCGCACAAATGCGTGCGCGGGTGCTAAAAAGAGCAGCATCGGCATGCTTAGCACGTCGTTTGGTAGAAATCCACGAGCGCGTTCTGCCAAAAGCACCATTTGCATGCACATCTTGTGGTTTTGCAGAAAACTTCATCCGCGTCTACCAAAAGATGCATGTGCATGCTTAAAACGCGTTTTCGCACAAATCCGTGCGCGGGTGCTAAAAAGAGCAGTATCGGCAAGCTTAGCACGTCGTTTGGTAGAAATCCACGTGCGCGTTCTGCAAAAAGCACCATTTGCATGCACATCTTGTGGTTTTGCAGAAAACTTCATCCGCGTCTACCAAAAGATGCATGTGCATGCTTAAAACGCGTTTTCGCACAAATGCGTGCGCGGGTGCTAAAAAGAGCAGCATCGGCATGCTTAGCACGTCGTTTGGTAGAAATCCACGTGCGCGTTCTGCCAAAAGCAAAATTTGCATGCACATCTTGTGGTTTTGCAGAAAACTTCATCCGCGTCTACCAAAAGATGCATGTGCATGCTTAAAACGCGTTTTCGCACAAATGCGTGCGCGGGTGCTAAAAAGAGCAGCATCGGCATGCTTAGCACGTCGTTTGGTAGAAATCCACGTGCGCGTTCTGCAAAAAGCACCATTTGCATGCACATCTTGTGGTTTTGCAGAAAACTTCATCCGCGTCTACCAAAAGATGCATGTGCATGCTTAAAACGCGTTTTCGCACAAATGCGTGCGCGGGTGCTAAAAAGAGCAGCATCGGCATGCTTAGCACGTCGTTTGGTAGAAATCCACGTGCGCGTTCTGCCAAAAGCACCATTTGCATGCACATCTTGTGGTTTTGCAGAAAACTTCATCCGCGTCTACCAAAAGATGCATGTGCATGCTTAAAACGCGTTTTCGCACAAATCCGTGCGCGGGTGCTAAAAAGAGCAGCATCGGCATGCTTAGCACGTCGTTTGGTAGAAATCCACGTGCGCGTTCTGCAAAAAGCACCATTTGCATGCACATCTTGTGGTTTTGCAGAAAACTTCATCCGCGTCTACCAAAAGATGCATGTGCATGCTTAAAACGCGTTTTCGCACAAATGCGTGCGCGGGTGCTAAAAAGAGCAGCATCGGCATGCTTAGCACGTCGTTTGGTAGAAATCCACGTGCGCGTTCTGCAAAAAGCACCATTTGCATGCACATCTTGTGGTTTTGCAGAAAACTTCATCCGCGTCTACCAAAAGATGCATGTGCATGCTTAAAACGCGTTTTCGCACAAATGCGTGCGCGGGTGCTAAAAAGAGCAGCATCGGCATGCTTAGCACGTCGTTTGGTAGAAATCCACGAGCGCGTTCTGCCAAAAGCACCATTTGCATGCACATCTTGTGGTTTTGCAGAAAACTTCATCCGCGTCTACCAAAAGATGCATGTGCATGCTTAAAACGCGTTTTCGCACAAATCCGTGCGCGGGTGCTAAAAAGAGCAGTATCGGCAAGCTTAGCACGTCGTTTGGTAGAAATCCACGTGCGCGTTCTGCAAAAAGCACCATTTGCATGCACATCTTGTGGTTTTGCAGAAAACTTCATCCGCGTCTACCAAAAGATGCATGTGCATGCTTAAAACGCGTTTTCGCACAAATGCGTGCGCGGGTGCTAAAAAGAGCAGCATCGGCATGCTTAGCACGTCGTTTGGTAGAAATCCACGTGCGCGTTCTGCCAAAAGCAAAATTTGCATGCACATCTTGTGGTTTTGCAGAAAACTTCATCCGCGTCTACCAAAAGATGCATGTGCATGCTTAAAACGCGTTTTCGCACAAATGCGTGCGCGGGTGCTAAAAAGAGCAGCATCGGCATGCTTAGCACGTCGTTTGGTAGAAATCCACGTGCGCGTTCTGCAAAAAGCACCATTTGCATGCACATCTTGTGGTTTTGCAGAAAACTTCATCCGCGTCTACCAAAAGATGCATGTGCATGCTTAAAACGCGTTTTCGCACAAATGCGTGCGCGGGTGCTAAAAAGAGCAGCATCGGCATGCTTAGCACGTCGTTTGGTAGAAATCCACGTGCGCGTTCTGCCAAAAGCACCATTTGCATGCACATCTTGTGGTTTTGCAGAAAACTTCATCCGCGTCTACCAAAAGATGCATGTGCATGCTTAAAACGCGTTTTCGCACAAATCCGTGCGCGGGTGCTAAAAAGAGCAGCATCGGCATGCTTAGCACGTCGTTTGGTAGAAATCCACGTGCGCGTTCTGCAAAAAGCACCATTTGCATGCACATCTTGTGGTTTTGCAGAAAACTTCATCCGCGTCTACCAAAAGATGCATGTGCATGCTTAAAACGCGTTTTCGCACAAATGCGTGCGCGGGTGCTAAAAAGAGCAGCATCGGCATGCTTAGCACGTCGTTTGGTAGAAATCCACGTGCGCGTTCTGCCAAAAGCACCATTTGCATGCACATCTTGTGGTTTTGCAGAAAACTTCATCCGCGTCTACCAAAAGATGCATGTGCATGCTTAAAACGCGTTTTCGCACAAATGCGTGCGCGGGTGCTAAAATGAGCAGCATCGGCATGCTTAGCACGTCGTTTGGTAGAAATCCACGTGCGCGTTCTGCCAAAAGCACCATTTGCATGCACATCTTGTGGTTTTGCAGAAAACTTCATCCGCGTCTACCAAAAGATGCATGTGCATGCTTAAAACGCGTTTTCGCACAAATGCGTGCGCGGGTGCTAAAAAGAGCAGCATCGGCATGCTTAGCACGTCGTTTGGTAGAAATCCACGTGCGCGTTCTGCCAAAAGCACCATTTGCATGCACATCTTGTGGTTTTGCAGAAAACTTCATCCGCGTCTACCAAAAGATGCATGTGCATGCTTAAAACGCGTTTTCGCACAAATCCGTGCGCGGGTGCTAAAAAGAGCAGCATCGGCATGCTTAGCACGTCGTTTGGTAGAAATCCACGTGCGCGTTCTGCAAAAAGCACCATTTGCATGCACATCTTGTGGTTTTGCAGAAAACTTCATCCGCGTCTACCAAAAGATGCATGTGCATGCTTAAAACGCGTTTTCGCACAAATGCGTGCGCGGGTGCTAAAAAGAGCAGCATCGGCATGCTTAGCACGTCGTTTGGTAGAAATCCACGTGCGCGTTCTGCAAAAAGCACCATTTGCATGCACATCTTGTGGTTTTGCAGAAAACTTCATCCGCGTCTACCAAAAGATGCATGTGCATGCTTAAAACGCGTTTTCGCACAAATGCGTGCGCGGGTGCTAAAAAGAGCAGCATCGGCATGCTTAGCACGTCGTTTGGTAGAAATCCACGAGCGCGTTCTGCCAAAAGCACCATTTGCATGCACATCTTGTGGTTTTGCAGAAAACTTCATCCGCGTCTACCAAAAGATGCATGTGCATGCTTAAAACGCGTTTTCGCACAAATCCGTGCGCGGGTGCTAAAAAGAGCAGTATCGGCAAGCTTAGCACGTCGTTTGGTAGAAATCCACGTGCGCGTTCTGCAAAAAGCACCATTTGCATGCACATCTTGTGGTTTTGCAGAAAACTTCATCCGCGTCTACCAAAAGATGCATGTGCATGCTTAAAACGCGTTTTCGCACAAATGCGTGCGCGGGTGCTAAAAAGAGCAGCATCGGCATGCTTAGCACGTCGTTTGGTAGAAATCCACGTGCGCGTTCTGCCAAAAGCAAAATTTGCATGCACATCTTGTGGTTTTGCAGAAAACTTCATCCGCGTCTACCAAAAGATGCATGTGCATGCTTAAAACGCGTTTTCGCACAAATGCGTGCGCGGGTGCTAAAAAGAGCAGCATCGGCATGCTTAGCACGTCGTTTGGTAGAAATCCACGTGCGCGTTCTGCAAAAAGCACCATTTGCATGCACATCTTGTGGTTTTGCAGAAAACTTCATCCGCGTCTACCAAAAGATGCATGTGCATGCTTAAAACGCGTTTTCGCACAAATGCGTGCGCGGGTGCTAAAAAGAGCAGCATCGGCATGCTTAGCACGTCGTTTGGTAGAAATCCACGTGCGCGTTCTGCCAAAAGCACCATTTGCATGCACATCTTGTGGTTTTGCAGAAAACTTCATCCGCGTCTACCAAAAGATGCATGTGCATGCTTAAAACGCGTTTTCGCACAAATCCGTGCGCGGGTGCTAAAAAGAGCAGCATCGGCATGCTTAGCACGTCGTTTGGTAGAAATCCACGTGCGCGTTCTGCAAAAAGCACCATTTGCATGCACATCTTGTGGTTTTGCAGAAAACTTCATCCGCGTCTACCAAAAGATGCATGTGCATGCTTAAAACGCGTTTTCGCACAAATGCGTGCGCGGGTGCTAAAAAGAGCAGCATCGGCATGCTTAGCACGTCGTTTGGTAGAAATCCACGTGCGCGTTCTGCCAAAAGCACCATTTGCATGCACATCTTGTGGTTTTGCAGAAAACTTCATCCGCGTCTACCAAAAGATGCATGTGCATGCTTAAAACGCGTTTTCGCACAAATGCGTGCGCGGGTGCTAAAATGAGCAGCATCGGCATGCTTAGCACGTCGTTTGGTAGAAATCCACGTGCGCGTTCTGCCAAAAGCACCATTTGCATGCACATCTTGTGGTTTTGCAGAAAACTTCATCCGCGTCTACCAAAAGATGCATGTGCATGCTTAAAACGCGTTTTCGCACAAATGCGTGCGCGGGTGCTAAAAAGAGCAGCATCGGCATGCTTAGCACGTCGTTTGGTAGAAATCCACGTGCGCGTTCTGCCAAAAGCACCATTTGCATGCACATCTTGTGGTTTTGCAGAAAACTTCATCCGCGTCTACCAAAAGATGCATGTGCATGCTTAAAACGCGTTTTCGCACAAATCCGTGCGCGGGTGCTAAAAAGAGCAGCATCGGCATGCTTAGCACGTCGTTTGGTAGAAATCCACGTGCGCGTTCTGCAAAAAGCACCATTTGCATGCACATCTTGTGGTTTTGCAGAAAACTTCATCCGCGTCTACCAAAAGATGCATGTGCATGCTTAAAACGCGTTTTCGCACAAATGCGTGCGCGGGTGCTAAAACGAGCAGCATCGGCATGCTTAGCACGTCGTTTGGTAGAAATCCACGTGCGCGTTCTGCCAAAAGCACCATTTGCATGCACATCTTGTGGTTTTGCAGAAAACTTCATCCGCGTCTACCAAAAGATGCATGTGCATGCTTAAAACGCGTTTTCGCACAAATGCGTGCGCGGGTGCTAAAAAGAGCAGCATCGGCATGCTTAGCACGTCGTTTGGTAGAAATCCACGTGCGCGTTCTGCCAAAAGCACCATTTGCATGCACATCTTGTGGTTTTGCAGAAAACTTCATCCGCGTCTACCAAAATATGCATGTGCATGTTTAAAACGCGTTTTCGCACAAATCCGTGCGCGGGTGCTAAAAAGAGCAGCATCGGCATGCTTAGCACGTCGTTTGGTAGAAATCCACGTGCGCGTTCTGCAAAAAGCACCATTTGCATGCACATCTTGTGGTTTTGCAGAAAACTTCATCCGCGTCTACCAAAAGATGCATGTGCATGCTTAAAACGCGTTTTCGCACAAATGCGTGCGCGGGTGCTAAAAAGAGCAGCATCGGCATGCTTAGCACGTCGTTTGGTAGAAATCCACGTGCGCGTTCTGCCAAAAGCACCATTTGCATGCACATCTTGTGGTTTTGCAGAAAACTTCATCCGCGTCCACCAAAAGATGCATGTGCATGCTTAAAACGCGTTTTCGCACAAATCCGTGCGCGGGTGCTAAAAACAGCAGCATCGGCATGCTTAGCACGTCGTTTGGTAGAAATCCACGTGCGCGTTCTGCAAAAAGCACCATTTGCATGCACATCTTGTGGTTTTGCAGAAAACTTCATCCGCGTCTACCAAAAGATGCATGTGCATGCTTAAAACGCGTTTTCGCACAAATGCGTGCGCGGGTGCTAAAACGAGCAGCATCGGCATGCTTAGCACGTCGTTTGGTAGAAATCCACGTGCGCGTTCTGCCAAAAGCACCATTTGCATGCACATCTTGTGGTTTTGCAGAAAACTTCATCCGCGTCTACCAAAAGATGCATGTGCATGCTTAAAACGCGTTTTCGCACAAATGCGTGCGCGGGTGCTTAAAAGAGCAGCATCGGCATGCTTAGCACGTCGTTTGGTAGAAATCCACGTGCGCGTTCTGCAAAAAGCACCATTTGCATGCACATCTTGTGGTTTTGCAGAAAACTTCATCCGCGTCTACCAAAAGATGCATGTGCATGCTTAAAACGCGTTTTCGCACAAATGCGTGCGCGGGTGCTAAAAAGAGCAGCATCGGCATGCTTAGCATGTCGTTTGGTAGAAATCCACGTGCGCGTTCTGCAAAAAGCACCATTTGCATGCACATCTTGTGGTTTTGCAGAAAACTTCATCCGCGTCTACCAAAAGATGCATGTGCATGCTTAAAACGCGTTTTCGCACAAATGCGTGCGCGGGTGCTAAAAAGAGCAGCATCGGCATGCTTAGCACGTCGTTTGGTAGAAATCCACGTGCGCGTTCTGCAAAAAGCACCATTTGCATGCACATCTTGTGGTTTTGCAGAAAACTTCATCCGCGTCTACCAAAAGATGCATGTGCATGCTTAAAACGCGTTTTCGCACAAATCCGTGCGCGGGTGCTAAAAAGAGCAGCATCGGCAAGCTTAGCACGTCGTTTGGTAGAAATCCACGTGCGCGTTCTGCAAAAAGCACCATTTACATGCACATCTTGTGGTTTTGCAGAAAACTTCATCCGCGTCTACCAAAAGATGCATGTGCATGCTTAAAACGCGTTTTCGCACAAATGCGTGCGCGGGTGCTAAAAAGAGCAGCATCGGCATGCTTAGCACGTCGTTTGGTAGAAATCCACGTGCGCGTTCTGCAAAAAGCACCATTTGCATGCACATCTTGTGGTTTTGCAGAAAACTTCATCCGCGTCTACCAAAAGATGCATGTGCATGCTTAAAACGCGTTTTCGCACAAATGCGTGCGCGGGTGCTAAAAAGAGCAGCATCGGCATGCTTAGCATGTCGTTTGGTAGAAATCCACGTGCGCGTTCTGCAAAAAGCACCATTTGCATGCACATCTTGTGGTTTTGCAGAAAACTTCATCCGCGTCTACCAAAAGATGCATGTGCATGCTTAAAACGCGTTTTCGCACAAATGCGTGCGCGGGTGCTAAAAAGAGCAGCATCGGCATGCTTAGCACGTCGTTTGGTAGAAATCCACGTGCGCGTTCTGCAAAAAGCACCATTTGCATGCACATCTTGTGGTTTTGCAGAAAACTTCATCCGCGTCTACCAAAAGATGCATGTGCATGCTTAAAACGCGTTTTCGCACAAATGCGTACGCGGGTGCTAAAAAGAGCAGCATCGGCATGCTTAGCACGTCGTTTGGTAGAAATCCACGTGCGCGTTCTGCAAAAAGCACCATTTACATGCACATCTTGTGGTTTTGCAGAAAACTTCATCCGCGTCTACCAAAAGATGCATGTGCATGCTTAAAACGCGTTTTCGCACAAATGCGTGCGCGGGTGCTAAAAAGAGCAGCATCGGCATGCTTAGCACGTCGTTTGGTAGAAATCCACGTGCGCGTTCTGCCAAAAGCACCATTTGCATGCACATCTTGTGGTTTTGCAGAAAACTTCATCCGCGTCTACCAAAAGATGCATGTGCATGCTTAAAACACGTTTTCGCACAAATCCGTGCGCGGGTGCTAAAGAGAGCAGCATCGGCAAGCTTAGCACGTCGTTTGGTAGAAATCCACGTGCGCGTTCTGCAAAAAGCACCATTTGCATGCACATCTTGTGGTTTTGCAGAAAACTTCATCCGCGTCTACCAAAAGATGCATGTGCATGCTTAAAACGCGTTTTCGCACAAATGCGTGCGCGGGTGCTAAAAAGAGCAGCATCGGCATGCTTAGCACGTCGTTTGGTAGAAATCCACGTGCGCGTTCTGCCAAAAGCACCATTTGCATGCACATCTTGTAGTTTTGCAGAAAACTTCATCCGCGTCTACCAAAAGATGCATGTGCATGCTTAAAACGCGTTTTCGCACAAATCCGTGCGCGGGTGCTAAAAAGAGCAGCATCGGCAAGCTTAGCACGTCGTTTGGTAGAAATCCACGTGCGCGTTCTGCAAAAAGCACCATTTGCATGCACATCTTGTGGTTTTGCAGAAAACTTCATCCGCGTCTACCAAAAGATGCATGTGCATGCTTAAAACGCGTTTTCGCACAAATGCGTGCGCGGGTGCTAAAAAGAGCAGCATCGGCATGCTTAGCACGTCGTTTGGTAGAAATCCACGTGCGCGTTCTGCAAAAAGCACCATTTGCATGCACATCTTGTGGTTTTGCAGAAAACTTCATCCGCGTCTACCAAAAGATGCATGTGCATGCTTAAAACGCGTTTTCGCACAAATGCGTGCGCGGGTGCTAAAACGAGCAGCATCGGCATGCTTAGCACGTCGTTTGGTAGAAATCCACGTGCGCGTTCTGCCAAAAGCACCATTTGCATGCACATCTTGTGGTTTTGCCAGAAAACTTCATCCGCGTCTACCAAAAGATGCATGTGCATGCTTTAAAACGCGTTTTCGCACAAATGCGTGCGCGGGTGCTAAAAAGAGCAGCATCGGCATGCTTAGCACGTCGTTTGGTAGAAATCCACGTGCGCGTTCTGCCAAAAGCACCATTTGCATGCACATCTTGTGGTTTTGCAGAAAACTTCATCCGCGTCTACCAAAAGATGCATGTGCATGCTTAAAACGCGTTTTCGCACAAATCCGTGCGCGGGTGCTAAAAAGAGCAGTATCGGCAAGCTTAGCACGTGGTTTGGTAGAAATCCACGTGCGCGTTCTGCAAAAAGCACCATTTGCATGCACATCTTGTGGTTTTGCAGAAAACTTCATCCGCGTCTACCAAAAGATGCATGTGCATGCTTTAAAACGCGTTTTCGCTCAAATGCGTGCGCGGGTGCTTAAAAAGAGCAGCATCGGCATGCTTAGCACGTCGTTTGGTAGAAATCCACGTGCGCGTTCTGCCAAAAGCAAAATTTGCATGCACATCTTGTGGTTTTGCAGAAAACTTCATCCGCGTCTACCAAAAGATGCATGTGCATGCTTAAAAACGCGTTTTCGCACAAATGCGTGCGCGGGTGCTAAAAAGAGCAGCATCGGCATGCTTAGCACGTCGTTTGGTAGAAATCCACGTGCGCGTTCTGCAAAAAGCACCATTTGCATGCAATCTTGTGGTTTTGCAGAAAACTTCATCCGCGTCTACCAAAAGATGCATGTGCATGCTTAAACGCGTTTTCGCACAAATGCGTGCGCGGGTGCTAAAAAGAGCAGCATCGGCATGCTTAGCACGTCGTTTGGTAGAAATTCCACGTGCGCGTTCTGCCAAAAGCACCATTTGCATGCACATCTTGTGGTTTTGCAGAAAACTTCATCCGCGTCTACCAAAAGATGCATGTGCATGCTTAAAAACGCGTTTTCGCACAAATCCGTGCGCGGGTGCTAAAAAGAGCAGCATCGGCATGCTTAGCACGTCGTTTGGTAGAAATCCACGTGCGCGTTCTGCCAAAAGCACCATTTGCATGCATATCTTGTGGTTTTGCAGAAAACTTCATCCGCGTCTACCAAAAGATGCATGTGCATGCTTAAAACGCGTTTTCGCACAAATCCGTGCGCGGGTGCTAAAAAGAGCAGCATCGGCATGCTTAGCACGTCGTTTGGTAGAAATCCACGTGCGCGTTCTGCAAAAAGCACCATTTGCATGCACATCTCTTGGTTTTGCAGAAAACTTCATCCGCGTCTACCAAAAGATGCATGTGCAAGCTTAAAACGCGTTTTCGCACAAAATGCGTGCGCGGGTGCTAAAAAGAGCAGCATCGGCATGCTTAGCACGTCGTTTGGTAGAAATCCACGTGCGCGTTCTGCCAAAAGCAGCATTTGCATGCACATCTTGTGGTTTTGCAGAAAACTTCATCCGCGTCTACCAAAAAGATGCATGTGCATGCTTAAAACGCGTTTCCGCACAAATCCGTGCGCGGGTGCTAAAAAGAGCAGTATCGGCAAGCTTAGCACGTCGTTTGGTAGAAATCCACGTGCGCGTTCTGCAAAAAGCACCATTTGCATGCACATCTTGTGGTTTTGCAGAAAACTTCATCCGCGTCTACCAAAAGATGCATGTGCATGCTTAAAACGCGTTTTCGCACAAATGCGTGCGCGGGTGCTAAAAAGAGCAGCATCGGCATGCTTAGCACGTCGTTTGGTAGAAATCCACGTGCGCGTTCTGCCAAAAGCAAAATTTGCATGCACATCTTGTGGTTTTGCAGAAAACTTCATCCGCGTCTACCAAAAGATGCATGTGCATGCTTAAAACGCGTTTTCGCACAAATGCGTGCGCGGGTGCTAAAAAGAGCAGCATCGGCATGCTTAGCACGTCGTTTGGTAGAAATCCCCGTGCGCGTTCTGCAAAAAGCACCATTTGCATGCACATCTTGTGGTTTTGCAGAAAACTTCATCCGCGTCTACCAAAAGATGCATGTGCATGCTTTAAAACGCGTTTTCGCACAAATGCGTGCGCGGGTGCTAAAAAGAGCAGCATCGGCATGCTTAGCACGTCGTTTGGTAGAAATCCACGTGCGCGTTCTGCCAAAAGCACCATTTGCATGCACATCTTGTGGTTTTGCAGAAAACTTCATCCGCGTCCTACCAAAAGATGCATGTGCATGCTTAAAACGCGTTTTCGCACAAATCCGTGCGCGGGTGCTAAAAAGAGCAGCATCGGCATGCTTAGCACGTCGTTTGGTAGAAATCCACGTGCGCGTTCTGCCAAAAGCACCACTTTGCATGCACATCTTGTGGTTTTGCAGAAAACTTCATCCGCGTCTACCAAAAGATGCATGTGCATGCTTAAACGCGTTTTCGCACAAATCCGTGCGCAGGGTGCTAAAAAGAGCAGCATCGGCATGCTTAGCACGTCGTTATGGTAGAAATCCAAGTGCGCGTTCTGCAAAAGCACCATTTGCAATGCACATCTCTTGTTTTGCAGAAAACTTCATCCGCGTCTACCAAAAGATGCATGTGCATGCTTAAAACGCGTTTTCGCAACAAATGCGTGCGCGGGTGCTAAAAAGAGCAGCATCGGCATGCTTAGCACGTCGTTTGGTAGAAATCCACGTGCGCGTTCTGCCCAAAAGCACCATTTGCATGCACATCTTGTGGTTTTGCAGAAAACTTCATCCGCGTCTACCAAAAGATGCATGTGCATGCTTAAAAACGCGTTTTCGCACAAATCCGTGCGCGGGTGCTAAAAAGAGCAGCTATCGGCAAGCTTAGCACGTCGATTGGTAGAAATCCACGTGCGCGTTCTGCAAAAAGCACCATTTGCATGCACATCTTGTGGTTTTGCAGAATAACTTCATCCGCGTCTACCAAAAGATGCATGTGCATGCTTAAAACGCGTTTTCGCACAAATGCGTGCGCGGGTGCTAAAAAGAGCAGCATCGGCATGCTTAGCACGTCGTTTTGGTAGAAATCCACGTGCGCGTTCTGCCAAAAGCAAAATTTGCATGCACATCTTGTGGTTTTGCAGAAAACTTCATCCGCGTCTACCAAAAGATGCATGTGCATGCTTAAAACGCGTTTTCGCACTAATGCGTGCGCGGGTGCCTAAAAAGAGCAGCATCGGCATGCTTAGCAACGTCGTTTGGTAGAAATCCCACGTGCGCGTTCTGCAAAAAGCACCATTTGCATGCCACATCTTGTGGTTTTGCAGAAAACCTTCATCCGCGTCTACCAAAAGATGCATGTGCATGCTTAAAAACGCGTTTTCGCACAAATGCGTGCGCGAGGTGCTAAAAAGAGCAGCATCGGCATGCTTAGCACGTCGTTTGGTAGAAATCCACGTGCGCGTTTCTGCCAAAAGCACATTTGCATGCACATCTTGTGGTTTTGCAGAAAACTTCATCCGCGTCTACCAAAAGATGCATGTGCATGCTTAAAACGCGTTTTCGCACAAATCCGTGCGCGGGTGCTAAAAAGAGCAGCATCGGCATGCTTAGCACGTCGTTTGGTAGAAATACACGTGCGCGTTCTGCCAAAAAGCACCATTTGCATGCACATCTTGTGGTTTTGCCAGAAAACTTCATCCGCGTCTACCAAAAGATGCATGTGCATGCTTAAAACGCGTTTTCGCACAAATCCGTGCGCGGGTGCTAAAAAGAGCAGCATCGAGCATGCTTAGCACGTCGTTTGGTAGAAATCCACGTGCGCGCTCTGCCAAAAGCACCATTTGCATGCACATCTTGTGGTTTAGCAGAAAACTTCATCCGCGTCTACCGAAAGATGCATGTGCATGCTTTAAAACGCGTTTTCGCACAAATGCGTGCGCGGGTGCTAAAAAGAGCAGCATCGGCATGCTTAGCACGTCGTTTGGTAGAAATCCACGTGCGCGTTCTGCCAAAAGCACCATTTGCATGCACATCTTGTGGTTTTGCAGAAAACTTCATCCGCGTCTACCAAAAGATGCATGTGCATGCTTAAAACGCGTTTTCGCACAAATCCGTGCGCGGGTGCTAAAAAGAGCAGTATCGGCAAGCTTAGCACGTCGTTTGGTAGAAATCCACGTGCGCGTTCTGCAAAAAGCACCATTTGCATGCACATCTTGTGGTTTTGCAGAAAACTTCATCCGCGTCTACCAAAAGATGCATGTGCATGCTTAAAACGCGTTTTCGCACAAATGCGTGCGCGGGTGCTAAAAAGAGCAGCATCGGCATGCTTAGCACGTCGTTTGGTAGAAATCCACGTGCGCGTTCTGCCAAAAGCAAAATTTGCATGCACATCTTGTGGTTTTGCAGAAAACTTCATCCGCGTCTACCAAAAGATGCATGTGCATGCTTAAAACGCGTTTTCGCACAAATGCGTGCGCGGGTGCTAAAAAGAGCAGCATCGGAATGCTTAGCACGTCGTTTGGGTAGAAATCCACGTGCGCGTTCTGCAAAAAGCACCATTTGCATGCACATCTTGTGGTTTTGCAGAAAACTTCATCCGCGTCTACCAAAAGATGCATGTGCATGCTTAAAAACGCGTTTTCGCACAAATGCGTGCGCGGGTGCTAAAAAGAGCAGCATCGGCATGCTTAGCACGTCGTTTTGGTAGAATCCACGAGCGCGTTCTGCCAAAAGCACCATTTGCATGCACATCTTGTGGTTTTGCAGAAAACTTCATCCGCGTCTACCAAAAGATGCATGTGCATGCTTAAAACGCGTTTTCCGCACAAATCCGTGCGCGGGTGCTAAAAAGAGCAGTATCGGCAAGCTTAGCACGTCGTTTGGTAGAAATCCACGTGCGCGTTTCTGCAAAAAGCACCATTTGCATGCACATCTTGTGGTTTTGCAGAAAAACTTCATCCGCGTCTACCAAAAAGATGCATGTGCATGCTTAAAACGCGTTTTCGCACAAATGCGTGCGCGGGTGCTAAAAAGAGCAGCATCGGCATGCTTAGCACGTCGTTTGGTAGAAATCCACGTGCGCGTTCTGCCAAAAGCAAAATTTGCATGCACATCTTGTGGTTTTGCAGAAAACTTCATCCGCGTCTACCAAAAGATGCATGTGCATGCTTAAAACGCGTTTTCGCACAAATGCGTGCGCGGGTGCTAAAAAGAGCAGCATCGGCATGCTTAGCACGTCGTTTGGTAGAAATCCACGTGCGCGTTCTGCAAAAAGCACCATTTGCATGCACATCTTGTGGTTTTGCAGAAAACTTCATCCGCGTCTACCAAAAGATGCATGTGCATTGCTTAAAACGCGTTTTCGCACAAAATGCGTGCGCGGGTGCTAAAAAGAGCAGCATCGGCATGCTTAGCACGTCGTTTGGTAGAAATCCACGTGCGCGTTCTGCCAAAAGCACCATTTGCATGCACATCTTGTGGTTTTGCAGAAAACTTCATCCGCGTCTACCAAAAGATGCATGTGCATGCTTAAAACGCGTTTTCGCACAAATCCGTGCGCGGGTGCTAAAAAGAGCAGCATCGGCATGCTTAGCACGTCGTTTGGTAGAAATCCACGTGCGCGTTCTGCAAAAAGCACCATTTGCATGCACATCTTGTGGTTTTGCAGAAAACTTCATCCGCGTCTACCAAAAGATGCATGTGCAATGCTTAAAACGCGTTTTCGCACAAATGCGTGCGCGGGTGCTAAAAAGAGCAGCATCGGCATGCTTAGCACGTCGTTTGGTAGAAATCCACGTGCGCGTTCTGCCAAAAGCACCATTTGCATGCACATCTTGTGGTTTTGCAGAAAACTTCATCCGCGTCTACCAAAAGATGCATGTGCATGCTTAAAACGCGTTTTCGCACAAATCCGTGCGCGGGTGCTAAAAAGAGCAGAATCGGCATGCTTAGCACGTCGTTTGGTAGAAATCCACGTGCGCGTTCTGCAAAAAGCACCATTTGCATGCACATCTTGTGGTTTTGCAGAAAACATCATCCGCGTCTACCAAAAGATGCATGTGCATGCTTAAAACGCGTTTTCCGCACAAATGCGTGCGCGGGTGCTAAAAAGAGCAGCATCGGCATGCTTAGCACGTCGTTTGGTAGAAAATCCACGTGCGCGTTCTGCCAAAAGCAAAATTTGCATGCACATCTTGTGGTTTTGCAGAAAACTTCATCCGCGTCTACCAAAAGATGCATGTGCATGCTTAAACGCGTTTTCGCACAAATGCGTGCGCGTGGTGCTAAAAAGAGCAGCATCGGCAATGCTTAGCACGTCGTTTGGTAGAAATCCACGTGCGCGTTCTGCAAAAAGCACCATTTGCATGCACATCTTGTGGTTTTGCAGAAAACTTCATCCGCGTCTACCAAAAGATGCATGTGCATGCTTTAAAACGCGTTTTCGCACAAATGCGTGCGCGGGTGCTAAAAAGAGCAGCATCGGCATGCTTAGCACGTCGTTTGGTAGAAATCCACGTGCGCGTTCTGCCAAAAGCAACATTTGCATGCACATCTTGTGGTTTTGCAGAAAACTTCATCCGCGTCTACAAAAGATGCATGTGCATGCTTAAAACGCGTTTTCGCACAAATCCGTGCGCGGGTGCTAAAAAGAGCAGCATCGGCATGCTTAGCACGTCGTTTGGTAGAAATCCACGTGCGCGTTCTGCAAAAAGCACCATTTGCATGCACATCTTGTGGTTTTGCAGATAACTTCATCCGCGTCTACCAAAAGATGCATGTGCATGCTTAAAACGCGTTTTCGCACAAATGCGTGCGCGGGGTGCTAAAAAGAGCCAGCATCGGCATGCTTAGCCACGTCGTTTGTAGAAATCCACGTGCGCGTTCTGCCAAAAGCACCATTTGCATGCACATCTTTGTGGTTTTGCAGAAAACTTCATCCGCGTCTACCAAAAGATTGCATGTGCATGCTTATAAACGCGTTTTCGCACAAATGCGTGCGCGGGTGCTAAAAAGAGCAGCATCGGCATGCTTAGCACGTCGTTTGGTAGAAATCCACGTGCGCGTTCTGCCAAAAAGCACCATTTGCATGCACATCTTGTGGTTTTGCAGAAAACTTCATCCGCGTCTACCAAAAGATGCATGTGCATGCTTAAAACGCGTTTTCGCACATATGCGTGCGCGGGTGCTAAAAAAGAGCAGCATCGGCATGCTTAGCACGTCGTTTGGTAGAAATCCACGTGCGCGTTCTGCCAAAAGCACCATTTGCATGCACATCTTGTGGTTTTGCAGAAAACTTCATCCGCGTCTACCAAAAGATGCATGTGCATGCTTAAACGCGTTTTCGCACAAATCCGTGCGCGGGTGCTAAAAAGAGCAGCATCGGCATGCTTAGCACGTCGTTTGGTAGAAAATCCACGTGCGCGTTCTGCAAAAAGCACCATTTGCATGCACATCTTGTGGTTTTGCAGAAAACTTCATTCCGCGTCTACCAAAAGATGCATGTGCATGCTTAAAACGCGTTTTCGCACAAATGCGTGCGCGGGTGCTAAAAAGAGCAGCATCGGCATGCTTTGCACGTCGTTTGGTAGAAATCCACGTGCGCGTTCTGCCAAAAGCACCATTTGCATGCACATCTGGTGTGT
>NW_027314977.1:0-116275 GCF_023375885.2 Dermacentor andersoni
ATCCGTGCGCGGGTGCTAAAAAGAGCAGCATCGGCATGCTTAGCACGTTGTTTGGTAGAAATCCACGTGCGCGTTCTGCGAAAAGCACCATTTGCATGCACATCTTGTGGTTTTGCAGAAAACTTCAATCTCGTCTACCAAAGATGCATGTGCATGCTTAAACGCGTTTTCGCACGAATCCGTGCGCGGGTGCTAAAAAGAGCAGCATCGGCATGCTTAGCACGTTGTTTGGTAGAAATCCACGTGCGCGTTCTGCGAAAAGCACCATTTGCATGCACATCTTGTGGTTTTGCAGAAAACTTCAATCTCGTCTACCAAAAGATGCATGTGCATGCTTTAAAACGCGTTTTCGCACAAATCCGTGCGCGGGTGCTAAAAAGAGCAGCATCGGCATGCTTAGCACGTCGTTTGGTAGAAATCCACGTGCGCGTTCTGCCAAGAGCACCATTTGCACGAACATCTTGTGGTTTTGCAGAAAACTTCATCCGCGTCTACCAAAAGATGCATGTGCATGCTTAAAACGCGTTTTCGCACGAATCCGTGCGCGGGTGCTAAAAGAGCAGCATCGGCATGCTTAGCACGTTGTTTGGTAGAAATCCACGTGCGCGTTCTGCGAAAAGCACCATTTGCATGCACATCTTGTGGTTTTGCAGAAAACTTCAATCTCGTCTACCAAAAGATGCATGTGCATGCTTAAAACGCGTTTTTCGCACGAATCGTGCGCGGGTGCTAAAAAGAGCAGCATCGGCATGCTGAGCACGTTGTTTGGTAGAAATCCACGTGCGCGTTCTGCGAAAAGCACCATTTGCATGCACATCTTGTGCTTTTGCAGAAAACTTCAATCTCGTCTACCAAAAGATGCATGTGCATGCTTAAAACGCGTTTTCACACGAATCCGTGCGCGGGGTGCTAAAAAGAGCAGCATCGGCATGCTTAGCACGTTGTTTGGTAGAAATCCACGTGCGCGTTCTGTGAAAAGCACCATTTGCATGCACATCTTGTGGTTTTGCAGAAAACTTCAATCTCGTCTACCAAAAAGATGCATGTGCATGCTTAAAACGCGTTTTCGCACAAATCCGTGCGCGGGTGCTAAAAAGAGCAGCATCGGCATGCTTAGCACGTCGTTTGGTAGAAATCCACGTGCGCGTTCTGCCAAGAGCACCATTTGCACGCACATCTTGTGGTTTTGCAGAAAACTTCATCCGCGTCTACCAAAAGATGCATGTGCATGCTTAAAACGCGTTTTCGCATGAATCCGTGCGCGGGTGCTAAAAAGAACAGCATCGGCATGCTTAGCACGTCGTTTGGTAGAAATCCACGTGCGCGTTCTGCCAAAAGCACCATTTGCATGCACATATTGTGGTTTTGCAGAAAACTTCATCCGCGTCTACCAAAAGATGCATGTGCATGCTTAAAACGCGTTTTCGCACGAATCCGTGCGCGGGTGCTAAAAAGAGCAGCCTCGGCATGCTTAGCACGTTCTTTGGTAGAAATCCACGTGCGGGTTCTGCGAAAAGCACCATTTGCATGCACATTTTGTGGTTTTGCAGAAAACTTCAATCTCGTCTACCAAAAGATGCATGTGCATGCTTAAAACGCGTTTTCGCACGAATCCGTGCGCGGGTGCTAAAAAGAGCAGCATCGGCATGCTTAGCACGTTGTTTGGTAGAAATCACGTGCGCGTTCTGCGAAAAGCACCATTTGCATGCACATCTTGTGGTTTTGCAGAAAACTTCAATCTCTTCTACCAAAAGATGCATGTGCATGCTTAAAAACGCGTTTTTCGCACGAATCCGTGCGCGGGTGCTAAAAAGAGCAGCATCGGCATGCTTAGCACGTTGTTTGGTAGAAATCCACGTGCGCGTTCTGCGAAAAGCACCATTTGCATGCACATCTTGTGGTTTTGCAGGAAAACTTCAATCTCGTCTACCAAAAGATGCATGTGCATGCTTTAAAACGCGTTTTCGCACGAATCCGTGCGCGGGTGCTAAAAGAGCAGCATCGGCATGCTTAGCACGTTGTTTGGTAGAAATCCACGTGCGCGTTCTGCGAAAAGCACCATTTGCATGCACATCTTGTGGTTTTGCAGAAAACTTCAATCTCGTCTACCAAAAGATGCATGTGCATGCTTAAAACGCGTTTTCGCACGAATCCGTGCGCGGGTGCTAAAAAGAGCAGCATCGGCATGCTTAGCACGTTGTTTGGTAGAAATCCACGTGCGCGTTCTGCGAAAAGCACCATTTGCATGCACATCTTGTGGTTTTGCAGAAAACTTCAATCTCGTCTACCAAAAGATGCATGTGCATGCTTAAAACGCGTTTTTCGCACGAATCCGTGCGCGGGTGCTAAAAAGAGCAGCATCGGCATGCTTAGCACGTTGTTTGGTAGAAATCCACGTGCGCGTTCTGTGAAAAGCACCATTTGCATGCACATCTTGTGGTTTTGCAGAAAACTTCAATCTCGTCTACCCAAAAGATGCATGTGCATGCTTAAAACGCGTTTTTCGCACAAATCCGTGCGCGGGTGCTAAAAAGAGCAGCATCGGCATGCTTAGCACGTCGTTTGGTAGAAATCCACGTGCGCGTTCTGCCAAGAGCACCATTTGCACGCACATCTTGTGGTTTTGCAGAAAACTTCATCCGCGTCTACCAAAAGATGCATGTGCATGCTTAAAACGCGTTTTCGCATGAATCCGTGCGCGGGTGCTAAAAAGAACAGCATCGGCATGCTTAGCACGTCGTTTGGTAGAAATCCACGTGCGCGTTCTGCCAAAAGCACCATTTGCATGCACATCTTGTGGTTTTGCAGAAAACTTCATCCGCGTCTACCAAAAGATGCATGTGCATGCTTAAAACGCGTTTTCGCACGAATCCGTGCGCGGGTGCTAAAAAAGAGCAGCATCGGCATGCTTAGCACGTTGTTTGGTAGAAATCCACGTGCGGGTTCTGCGAAAAGCACCATTTGCATGCACATTTTGTGGTTTTGCAGAAAACTTCAATCTCGTCTACCAAAAGATGCATGTGCATGCTTAAAACGCGTTTTCGCACGAATCCGTGCGCGGAGTGCTAAAAAGAGCAGCCTCGGCATGCTTAGCACGTTGTTTGGTAGAAATCCACGTGCGCGTTCTGCGAAAAAAGCACCATTTGCATGCACATCTTGTGGTTTTGCAGAAAACTTCAATCTCTTCTACCAAAAGATGCATGTGCATGCTTAAAACGCGTTTTCGCACGAATCCGTGCGCGGGTGCTAAAAAGAGCAGCATCGGCATGCTTAGCACGTTGTTTGGTAGAAATCCACTGTGCGCGTTCTGCGAAAAGCAACATTTGCAATGCACATCTTGTGGTTTTTGCAGAAAACTTCAATCTCGTCTACCAAAAGATGCATGTGCATGCTTAAAACGCGTTTTCGCACGAATCCGTGCGCGGGGTGCTAAAAAGAGCAGCATCGGCATGCTTAGCACGTTGTTTGGTAGAAATCCACGTGCGCGTTCTGCGAAAAGCACCATTTGCATGCACATCTTGTGGTTTTGCAGAAAACTTCAATCTCGTCTACCAAAAGATGCATGTGCATGCTTAAAAACGCGTTTTCGCACAAATCCGTGCGCGGGTGCTAAAAAGAGCAGCATCGGCATGCTTAGCACATCGTTTGGTAGAAATCCACGTGCGCGTTCTGCCAAAAGCACCATTTGCATGCACATCTTGTGGTTTTGCAGAAAACTTAATCCGCGTCTACCAAAAGATGCATGTGCATGCTTAAAACGCGTTTTCGCGCGAATCCGTGCGCGGGTGCTAAAAAGAGCAGCATCGGCATGCTTAGCACGTCGTTTGGTAGAAATCCACGTGCGCGTTTCTGCCAAAAGCACCATTTGCATGCACATCTTGTGGTTTTGCAGAAAACTTCAATCTCGTCTACCAAAAGATGCATGTGCATGCTTAAAACGCGTTTTCGCACGAATCCGTGCGCGGGTGCTAAAAAGAGCAGCATCGGCATGCTGAGCACGTTGTTTGGTAGAAATCCACGTGCGCGTTCTGCGAAACGCACCATTTGCATGCACATCTTGTGCTTTTGCAGAAAACTTCAATCTCGTCTACCAAAAGATGCATGTGCATGCTTAAAACGCGTTTTCGCACGAATCCGTGCGCGGGTGCTAAAAAGAGCAGCATCGGCATGCTTAGCACGTTGTTTGGTAGAAATCCACGTGCGCGTTCTGCGAAAAGCACCATTGCATGCACATCTTGTGGTTTTGCAGAAAACTTCAATCTCGTCTACCAAAAGATGCATGTGCATGCTTAAAACGCGTTTTCGCACAAATCCGTGCGCGGGGTGCTAAAAAGAGCAGCATCGGCATGCTTAGCACGTCGTTTGGTAGAAATCCACGTGCGCGTTCTGCCAAGAGCACCATTTGCATGCACATCTTGTGGTTTTGCAGAAAACGTTCATCCGCGTCTAGCAAAAGATGCATGTGCATGCTTAAAAACGCGTTTTCGCACAAATCCGTGCGCGGGTGCTAAAAAGAGCAGCATCGGCATGCTTAGCACGTTGTTTGGTAGAAATCCACGTGCGCGTTCTGCGAAAAGCACCATTTGCATGCACATCTTGTGGTCTTGCAGAAAAACTTCAATCTCTTCTACCAAAAGATGCATGTGCATGCTTAAAACGCGTTTTCGCACGAATCCGCTCGCGGGGTGCTAAAAAGAGCAGCATCGGCATGCTTAGCACGTTGTTTGGTAGAAATCCACGTGCGCGTTCTGCGAAAAAGCACCATTTGCATGCACATCTTGTGGTTTTGCAGAAAACTTCAATCTCGTCTACCAAAAGATGCATGTGCATGCTTAAAACGCGTTTTTCGCACGAATCCGTGCGCGGGTGCTAAAAAGAGCAGCATCGGCATGCTTAGCACGTTGTTTGGTAGAAATCCACGTGCGCGTTCTGCGAAAAGCACCATTTGCATGCACATCTTGTGGTTTTGCAGAGAAAACTTCAATCTCGTCTACCAAATAGTGCATGTGCATGCTTAAAACGCGTTTTCGCACGAATCCGTGCGCGGGTGCTAAAAAAGAGCAGCATCGGCATGCTTAGCACGTTGTTTGGGTAGAAATCCACGTGCGCGTTCTGCGAAAAGCACCATTTGCATGCACATCTTGTGGTTTTGCAGAAAACTTCAATCTCGTCTACCAAAAGATGCATGTGCATGCTTAAAACGCGTTTTCGCACGAATCCGTGCGCGGGTGCTAAAAAGAGCAGCATCGGCATGCTTAGCACGTTGTTTGGTAGAAATCCACGTGCGCCTTCTGCGAAAAAGCACCATTTGCATGCACATCTTGTGGTTTTGCAGAAAACTTCAATCTCGTCTACCAAAAGATGCATGTGCATGCTTAAAACGCGTTTTCGCACAAATCCGTGCGCGGGTGCTAAAAAGAGCAGCATCGGCATGCTTAGCACGTCGTTTGGTAGAAATCCACGTGCGCGTTCTGCCAAGAGCACCATTTGCATGCACATCTTGTGGTTTTGCAGAAAACTTCATCCGCGTCTACCCAAAAGATGCATGTGCATGCTTAAAACGCGTTTTCGCACGAATCCGTGCGCGGGTGCTAAAAAGAACAGCATCGGCATGCTTAGCACGTCGTTTGGTAGAAATCCACGTGCGCGTTCTGCCAAAAGCACCAATTGCATGCACATCTTGTGGTTTTGCAGAAAACTTCCTCCGCGTCTACCAAAAGATGCATGTGCATGCTTAAAACGCGTTTTCGCACGAATCCGTGCGCGGGTGCTAAAAAAGAGCAGCATCGGCATGCTTAGCACGTTGTTTGGTAGAAATCCACGTGCGCGTTCTGCGAAAAGCACCATTTGCATGCACCATCTTGTGGTTTTGCAGAAAACTTCAATCTCGTCTACCAAAAGATGCATGTGCATGCTTAAAACGCGTTTTCGCACGAATCCGTGCGCGGGTGCTAAAAAGAGCAGCATCGGCATGCTGAGCACGTTGTTTGGTAGAAATCCACGTGCGCGTTCTGCGAAAAGCACCATTTGCATGCACATCTTGTGGTTTTGCAGAAAACTTCATCCGCGTCTACCAAAAGATGCATGTGCATGCTTTAAAACGCGTTTTCGCACGAATCCGTGCGCGGGTGCTAAAAAGAGCAGCATCGGCATGCTTAGCACGTTGTTTGGTAGAAATCCACGTGCGCGTTCTGCGAAAAGCACCATTTGCATGCACATCTTGTGGTTTTGCAGAAAACTTCAATCTCTTCTACCAAAAGATGCATGTGCATGCTTAAAACGCGTTTTCGCACGAATCCGTGCGCGGGTGCTAAAAAGAGCAGCATCGGCATGGCTTAAGCACGTTGTTTGGTAGAAATCCACGTGCGCGTTCTGCGAAAAGCAACATTTGCATGCACATCTTGTGGTTTTGCAGAAAACTTCAATCTCGTCTACCAAAAGATGCATGTGCATGCTTTAAAACGCGTTTTCGCACGAATCCGTGCGCGGGTGCTAAAAAGAGCAGCATCGGCATGCTTAGCACGTTGTTTGGTAGAAATCCACGTGCGCGTTCTGCGAAAAGCACCATTTGCATGCACATCTTGTGGTTTTGCAGAAAACTTCAATCTCGTCTACCAAAAGATGCATGTGCATGCTTAAAACGCCTTTTCGCACAAATCCGTGCGCGGGGTGCTAAAAAGAGCAGCATCGGCATGCTTAGCACATCGTTTGGTAGAAATCCACGTGCGCGTTCTGCCAAAAGCACCATTTGCATGCACATCTTGTGGTTTTGCAGAAAACTTAATCCGCGTCTACCAAAAGATGCATGTGCATGCTTAAAACGCGTTTTCGCGCGAATCCGTGCGCGGGTGCTAAAAAGAGCAGCATCGGCATGCTTAGCACGTCGTTTGGTAGAAATCCACGTGCGCGTTCTGCCAAAAGCACCATTTGCATGCACATCTTGTGGTTTTGCAGAAAACTTCAATCTCGTCTACCAAAAGATGCATGTGCATGCTTAAAACGCGTTTTCGCACGAATCCGTGCGCGGGGTGCTAAAAAGAGCAGCATCGGCATGCTGAGCACGTTGTTTGGTAGAAATCCACGTGCGCGTTCTGCGAAAAGCACCATTTGCATGCACATCTTGTGCTTTTGCAGAAAACTTCAATCTCGTCTACCAAAAGATGCATGTGCATGCTTTAAAACGCGTTTTCGCACGAATCCGTGCGCGGGGTGCTAAAAAGAGCAGCATCGGCATGCTTAGCACGTTGTTTGGTAGAAATCCACGTGCGCGTTCTGCGAAAAGCACCATTTGCATGCACATCTTGTGGTTTTGCAGAAAACTTCACTCTCGTCTACCAAAAGATGCATGTGCATGCTTAAAACGCGTTTTCGCACAAATCCGTGCGCGGGTGCTAAAAAGAGCAGCATCGGCATGCTTAGCACGTCGTTTGGTAGAAATCCACGTGCGCGTTCTGCCAAGAGCACCATTTGCATGCACATCTTGTGGTTTTGCAGAAAACTTCATCCGCGTCTAGCAAAAGATGCATGTGCATGCTTAAAACGCGTTTTCGCCACAAATCCGTGCGCGGGTGCTAAAAAGAGCAGCATCGGCATGCTTAGCACGTTGTTTGGTAGAAATCCACGTGCGCGTTCTGCGAAAAGCACCATTTGCATGCACATCTTGTGGTCTTGCAGAAAACTTCAATCTCTTCTACCAAAAGATGCATGTGCATGCTTAAAACGCGTTTTCGCACGAATCCGCTCGCGGGTGCTAAAAAGAGCAGCATCGGCATGCTTAGCACGTTGTTTGGTAGAAATCCACGTGCGCGTTCTGCGAAAAGCACCATTTGCATGCACATCTTGTGGTTTTGCAGAAAACTTCAATCTCGTCTACCAAAAGATGCATGTGCATGCTTAAAACGCGTTTTCGCACGAATCCGTGCGCGGGTGCTAAAAAAGAGCAGCATCGGCATGCTTAGCACGTTGTTTGGTAGAAATCCACGTGCGCGTTCTGCGAAAAGCACCATTTGCATGCACATCTTGTGGTTTTGCAGAGAAAACTTCAATCTCGTCTACCAAATAGTGCATGTGCATGCTTAAAACGCGTTTTCGCACGAATCCGTGCGCGGGTGCTAAAAAGAGCAGCATCGGCATGCTTAGCACGTTGTTTGGTAGAAATCCACGTGCGCGTTCTGCGAAAAAGCACCATTTGCATGCACATCTTGTGGTTTTGCGGAAAACTTCAATCTCGTCTACCAAAAGATGCATGTGCATGCTTTAAAACGCGTTTTCGCACGAATCCGTGCGCGGGTGCTAAAAAAGAGCAGCATCGGCATGCTTAGCACGTTGTTTGGTAGAAATCCACGTGCGCCTTCTGCGAAAAGCACCATTTGCATGCACATCTTGTGGTTTTGCAAGAAAACTTCAATCTCGTCTACCAAAAGATGCATGTGCATGCTTAAAACGCGTTTTCGCACAAATCCGTGCGCGGGTGCTAAAAGAGCAGCATCGGCATGCTTAGCACGTCGTTTGGTAGAAATCCACGTGCGCGTTCTGCCAAGAGAACCATTTGCATGCACATCTTGTGGTTTTGCAGAAAACTTCATCCGCGTCTACCCAAAGATGCATGTGCATGCTTAAAACGCGTTTTCGCACGAATCCGTGCGCGGGTGCTAAAAAGAACAGCATCGGCATGCTTAGCACGTCGTTTGGTAGAAATCCACGTGCGCGTTCTGCCAAAAGCACCCATTTGCATGCACATCTTGTGGTTTTGCAGAAAACTTCATCCGCGTCTACCAAAAGATGCATGTGCATGCTTAAAACGCGTTTTCGCACGAATCTGTGCGCGGGTGCTAAAAAGAGCAGCATCGGCATGCTTAGCACGTTGTTGGTAGAAATCCACGTGCGCGTTCTGCGAAAGCACCATTTGCATGCACATCTTGTGGTTTTGCAGAAAAACTTCAATCTCGTCTACCAAAAGATGCATGTGCATGCTTAAAACGCGTTTTCGCACGAATCCGTGCGCGGGTGCTAAAAAGAGCAGCATCGGCATGCTTAGCACGTTGTTTGGTAGAAATCCACGTGCGCGTTCGGCGAAAAGCACCATTTGCATGCACATCTTGTGGTTTTGCAGAAAACTTCAATCTCGTCTACCAAAAGATGCATGTGCATGCTTAAAACGCGTTTTCGCACGAATCCGTGCGCGGGTGCTAAAAAGAGCAGCATCGGCATGCTTAGCACGTTGTTTGGTAGAAATCCACGTGCGCGTTCTGCGAAAAGCACCATTTGCATGCACATCTTGTGGTTTTGCAGAAAACTTCAATCTCGTCTACCAAAAGATGCATGTGCATGCTTAAAAACGCGTTTTCGCACGAATCCGTGCGCGGGTGCTAAAAAGAGCAGCATCGGCATGCTGAGCACGTTGTTTGGTAGAAATCCACGTGCGCGTTCTGCGAAAAAGCACCATTTGCATGCACATCTTGTGCTTTTGCAGAAAACTTCAATCTCGTCTACCAAAAGATGCATGTGCATGCTTTAAAACGCGTTTTCGCACGAATCCGTGCGCGGGTGCTAAAAAGAGCAGCATCGGCATGCTTAGCACGTTGTTTGGTAGAAATCCACGTGCGCCTTCTGCGAAAAGCACCATTTGCATGCACATCTTGTGGTTTTGCAGAAAACTTCAATCTCGTTACCAAAAGATGCATGTGCATGCTTAAAACGCGTTTTCGCACAAATCCGTGCGCGGGTGCTAAAAAGAGCAGCATCGGCATGCTTAGCACGTCGTTTGGTAGAAATCCACGTGCGCGTTCTGCCAAGAGCACCATTTGCATGCACATCTTGTGGTTTTGCAGAAAACTTCATCCCCGTCTACCCAAAGATGCATGTGCATGCTTAAAACGCGTTTTCGCACGAATCGTGCGCGGGTGCTAAAAAGAACAGCATCGGCATGCTTAGCACGTCGTTTGGTAGAAATCACGTGCGCGTTCTGCCAAAAGCACCATTTGCATGCACATCTTGTGCTTTTGCAGAAAAACTTCAATCTCCTCTACCAAAGATGCATGTCCATGCTTAAAACGCGTTTTCGCACGAATCCGTGCGCGGGTGCTAAAAAGAGCAGCATCGGCATGCTTAGCACGTTGTTTGGTAGAAATCCACGTGCGCCTTCTGCGAAAAGCACCATTTGCATGCACATCTTGTGGTTTTGCAGAAAACTTCAATCTCGTCTTCCAAAAGATTCATGTGCATGCTTAAAACGCGTTTTCGCACAAATCCGTGCGCGGGTGCTAAAAAGAGCAGCATCGGCATGCTTAGCACGTCGTTTGGTAGAAATCCACGTGCGCGTTCTGCCAAGAGCACCATTTGCATGCACATATTGTGGTTTTCCAGAAAACTTCATCCGCGTCTACCAAAAGATGCATGTGCATGCTTAAAACGCGTTTTCGCACAAATCCGTGCGCGGGTGCTAAAAAGAGCAGCATCGGCATGCTTAGCACGTCGTTTGGTAGAAATCCACGTGCGGCGTTCTGCCAAACGCACCATTTGCATGCACATCTTGTGGTTTTGCAGAAAAACTTCAATCTCGTCTACCAAAAGATGCATGTGCATGCTTAAAACGCGTTTTCGCACGAATCCATGCGCGGGTGCTAAAAAGAGCAGCATCGGCATGCTTAGCACGTTGTTTGGTAGAAATCCACGTGCGCGTTCTGCGAAAAGCACCATTTGCATGCACATCTTGTGCTTTTGCAGAAAACTTCAATCTCGTCTACCAAAAGATGCATGTGCATGCTTAAAACGCGTTTTCGCACGAATCCGTGCGCCGGGTGCTAAAAAGAGCAGCATCGGCATGCTTAGCACGTTGTTTTGGTAGAAATCCACGTTGCGCGTTCTGCGAAAAGCACCCATTTGCATGCACATCTTGTGGTTTTGCAGAAAACTTCAATCTCGTCTACCAAAAGATGCATGTGCATGCTTTAAAACGCGTTTTCGCACGAATCCGTGCGCGGGTGCTAAAAAGAGCAGCATCGGCATGCTTAGCACGTTGTTTGGTAGAAATCCACGTGCGCGTTCTGCGAAAAGCACCATTTGCATGCACATCTTGTGGTTTTGCAGAAAACTTCAATCTCGTCTACCAAAAGATGCATGTGCATGCTTAAAACGCGTTTTCGCACGAATCCGTGCGCGGGTGCTAAAAAGAGCAGCATCGGCATGCTGAGCACGTTGTTTGGTAGAAATCCACGTGCGCGTTCTGCGAAAAGCACCATTTGCATGCACATCTTGTGCTTTTGCAGAAAACTTCAATCTCGTCTACCAAAAGATGCATGTGCATGCTTAAAACGCTGTTTTCGCACGAATCCGTGCGCGGGTGCTAAAAAGAGCAGCATCGGCATGCTTAGCACGTTGTTTGGTAGAAATCCACGTGCGCCTTCTGCGAAAAGCACCATTTGCATGCACATCTTGTATTTTTGCAGAAAACTTCATCCCCGTCTACCCCAAAGATGCATGTGCATGCTTAAAACGCGTTTTCGCACGAATCCGTGCGCAAACGCGTTTTAAGCATGCACATGCATCTTTTGGTAGACGAGATTGAAGTTTTCTGCAAAAGCACAAGATGTGCATGCAAATGGTGCTTTTCGCAGAAACGCGCACGTGGATTTCTACCAAACAACGTGCTCAGCATGCCGATGCTGCTCTTTTTAGCACCCGCGCACGGATTCGTGCGAAAACGCGTTTTAAGCATGCACATGCATCTTTTGGTAGACGAGATTGAAGTTTTCTGCAAAACCACAAGATGTGCATGCAAATGGTGCTTTTCGCAGAACGCGCACGTGGATTTCTACCAAACAACGTGCTAAGCATGCCGATGCTGCTCTTTTTAGCACCGCGCACGGATTCGTGCGAAAACGCGTTTTAAGCATGCACATGCATCTTTTGGTAGACGAGATTGAAGTTTTCTGCAAAACCACAAGATGTGCATGCAAATGGTGCTTTTCGCCGAAACGCGCACGTGATTTCTACCAAACAACGTGCTAAGCATGCCGATGCTGCTCTTTTAGCACCCGCGCACGGATTCGTGCGAAAACGCGTTTTAAGCATGCACATGCATCTTTTGGTAGACGAGATTGAAGTTTTCTGCAAAACCACAAGATGTGCATGCAAATGGTGCTTTTCGCAGAACGCGCACGTGGATTTCTACCAAACAACGTGCTAAGCATGCCGATGCTGCTCTTTTTAGCACCCGCGCACAGATTCGTGCGAAAACGCGTTTTAAGCATGCACATGCATCTTTTGGTAGACGCGGATGAAGTTTTCTGCAAAACCACAAGATGTGCATGCAAATGGTGCTTTTGGCAGAACGCGCACGTGGATTTCTACCAAACGACGTGCTAAGCATGCCGATGCTGTTCTTTTTAGCACCCGCGCACGGATTCGTGCGAAAACGCGTTTTAAGCATGCACATGCATCTTTGGGTAGACGCGGATGAAGTTTTCTGCAAAACCACAAGATGTGCATGCAAATGGTTCTCTTGGCAGAACGCGCACGTGGATTTCTACCAAACGACGTGCTAAGCATGCCGATGCTGCTCTTTTAGCACCCGCGCACGGATTTGTGCGAAAACGCGTTTTAAGCATGCACATGCATCTTTTGGTAGACGAGATTGAAGTTTTCTGCAAAACCACAAGATGTGCATGCAAATGGTGCTTTTCGCAGAAGGCGCACGTGGATTTCTACCAAACAACGTGCTAAGCATGCCGATGCTGCTCTTTTTAGCACCCGCGCACGGATTCGTGCGAAAACGCGTTTTAAGCATGCACATGCATCTTTTGGTAGACGAGATTGAAGTTTTCCGCAAAACCACAAGATGTGCATGCAAATGGTGCTTTTCGCAGAACGCGCACGTGGATTTCTACCAAACAACGTGCTAAGCATGCCGATGCTGCTCTTTTTAGCACCCGCGCACGGATTCGTGCGAAAACGCGTTTAAGCATGCACATGCACTATTTGGTAGACGAGATTGAAGTTTTCTGCAAAACCACAAGATGTGCATGCAAATGGTGCTTTTCGCAGAACGCGCACGTGGATTTCTACCAAACAACGTGCTAAGCATGCCGATGCTGCTCTTTTTAGCACCCGCGCACGGATTCGTGCGAAAACGCGTTTTAAGCATGCACATGCATCTTTTGGTAGACGAGATTGAAGTTTTCTGCAAAACCACAAGATGTGCATGCAAATGGTGCTTTTCGCAGAACGCGCACGTGGATTTCTACCAAACAACGTGCTAAGCATGCCGATGCTGCTCTTTTTAGCACCCGCGAGCGGATTCGTGCGAAAACGCGTTTTAAGCATGCACATGCATCTTTTGGTAGAAGAGATTGAAGTTTTCTGCAAGACCACAAGATGTGCATGCAAATGGTGCTTTTCGCAGAACGCGCACGTGGATTTCTACCAAACAACGTGCTAAGCATGCCGATGCTGCTCTTTTTAGCACCCGCGCACGGATTTGTGCGAAAACGCGTTTTAAGCATGCACATGCATCTTTTGCTAGACGCGGATGAAGTTTTCTGCAAAACCACAAGATGTGCATGCAAATGGTGCTCTTGGCAGAACGCGCACGTGGATTTCTACCAAACGACGTGCTAAGCATGCCGATGCTGCTCTTTTTAGCACCCGCGCACGGATTTGTGCGAAAACGCGTTTTAAGCATGCACATGCATCTTTTGGTAGACGAGATTGAAGTTTTCTGCAAAACCACAAGATGTGCATGCAAATGGTGCTTTTCGCAGAACGCGCACGTGGATTTCTACCAAACAACGTGCTAAGCATGCCGATGCTGCTCTTTTTAGCACCCGCGCACGGATTCGTGCGAAAACGCGTTTTAAGCATGCACATGCATCTTTTGGTAGACGAGATTGAAGTTTTCTGCAAAAGCACAAGATGTGCATGCAAATGGTGCTTTTCGCAGAACGCGCACGTGGATTTCTACCAAACAACGTGCTCAGCATGCCGATGCTGCTCTTTTTAGCACCCGCGCACGGATTCGTGCGAAAACGCGTTTTAAGCATGCACATGCATCTTTTGGTAGACGAGATTGAAGTTTTCTGCAAAACCACAAGATGTGCATGCAAATGGTGCTTTTGGCAGAACGCGCACGTGGATTTCTACCAAACGACGTGCTAAGCATGCCGATGCTGCTCTTTTTAGCACCCGCGCACGGATTCGCGCGAAAACGCGTTTTAAGCATGCACATGCATCTTTTGGTAGACGCGGATTAAGTTTTCTGCAAAACCACAAGATGTGCATGCAAATGGTGCTTTTGGCAGAACGCGCACGTGGATTTCTACCAAACGATGTGCTAAGCATGCCGATGCTGCTCTTTTTAGCACCCGCGCACGGATTTGTGCGAAAAGGCGTTTTAAGCATGCACATGCATCTTTTGGTAGACGAGATTGAAGTTTTCTGCAAAACCACAAGATGTGCATGCAAATGGTGCTTTTCGCAGAACGCGCACGTGGATTTCTACCAAACAACGTGCTAAGCATGCCGATGCTGCTCTTTTTAGCACCCGCGCACGGATTCGTGCGAAAACGCGTTTTAAGCATGCACATGCATCTTTTGGTAGACGAGATTGAAGTTTTCTGCAAAACCACAAGATGTGCATGCAAATGTTGCTTTTCGCAGAACGCGCACGTGGATTTCTACCAAACAACGTGCTAAGCATGCCGATGCTGCTCTTTTTAGCACCCGCGCACGGATTCGTGCGAAAACGCGTTTTAAGCATGCACATGCATCTTTTGGTAGAAGAGATTGAAGTTTTCTGCAAAACCACAAGATGTGCATGCAAATGGTGCTTTTCGCAGAACGCGCACGTGGATTTCTACCAAACAACGTGCTAAGCATGCCGATGCTGCTCTTTTTAGCACCCGCGCACGGATTCGTGCGAAAACGCGTTTTAAGCATGCACATGCATCTTTTGGTAGACGCGGATGAAGTTTTCTGCAAAACCACAAGATGTGCATGCAAATGGTGCTTTTCGCAGAACGCGCACGTGGATTTCTACCAAACAACGTGCTCAGCATGCCGATGCTGCTCTTTTTAGCACCCGCGCACGGATTCGTGCGAAAACGCGTTTTAAGCATGCACATGCATCTTTTGGTAGACGAGATTGAAGTTTTCTGCAAAACCACAAGATGTGCATGCAAATGGTGCTTTTCGCAGAACGCGCACGTGGATTTCTACCAAACAACGTGCTAAGCATGCCGATGCTGCTCTTTTTAGCACCCGCGCACGGATTCGTGCGAAAACGCGTTTTAAGCATGCACATGCATCTTTTGGTAGACGCGGATGAAGTTTTCTGCAAAACCACAAGATGTGCATGCAAATGGTGCTTTTGGCAGAACGCGCACGTGGATTTCTACCAAACGACGTGCTAAGCATGCCGATGCTGTTCTTTTTAGCACCCGCGCACGGATTCGTGCGAAAACGCGTTTTAAGCATGCACATGCATCTTTGGGTAGACGCGGATGAAGTTTTCTGCAAAACCACAAGATGTGCATGCAAATGGTGCTCTTGGCAGAACGCGCACGTGGATTTCTACCAAACGACGTGCTAAGCATGCCGATGCTGCTCTTTTTAGCACCCGCGCACGGATTTGTGCGAAAACGCGTTTTAAGCATGCACATGCATCTTTTGGTAGACGAGATTGAAGTTTTCTGCAAAACCACAAGATGTGCATGCAAATGGTGCTTTTCGCAGAAGGCGCACGTGGATTTCTACCAAACAACGTGCTAAGCATGCCGATGCTGCTCTTTTTAGCACCCGCGCACGGATTCGTGCGAAAACGCGTTTTAAGCATGCACATGCATCTTTTGGTAGACGAGATTGAAGTTTTCTGCAAAACCACAAGATGTGCATGCAAATGGTGCTTTTCGCAGAACGCGCACGTGGATTTCTACCAAACAACGTGCTAAGCATGCCGATGCTGCTCTTTTTAGCACCCGCGCACGGATTCGTGCGAAAACGCGTTTTAAGCATGCACATGCACTATTTGGTAGACGAGATTGAAGTTTTCTGCAAAACCACAAGATGTGCATGCAAATGGTGCTTTTCGCAGAACGCGCACGTGGATTTCTACCAAACAACGTGCTAAGCATGCCGATGCTGCTCTTTTTAGCACCCGCGCACGGATTCGTGCGAAAACGCGTTTTAAGCATGCACATGCATCTTTTGGTAGACGAGATTGAAGTTTTCTGCAAAACCACAAGATGTGCATGCAAATGGTGCTTTTCGCAGAACGCGCACGTGGATTTCTACCAAACAACGTGCTAAGCATGCCGATGCTGCTCTTTTTAGCACCCGCGAGCGGATTCGTGCGAAAACGCGTTTTAAGCATGCACATGCATCTTTTGGTAGAAGAGATTGAAGTTTTCTGCAAGACCACAAGATGTGCATGCAAATGGTGCTTTTCGCAGAACGCGCACGTGGATTTCTACCAAACAACGTGCTAAGCATGCCGATGCTGCTCTTTTTAGCACCCGCGCACGGATTTGTGCGAAAACGCGTTTTAAGCATGCACATGCATCTTTTGCTAGACGCGGATGAAGTTTTCTGCAAAACCACAAGATGTGCATGCAAATGGTGCTCTTGGCAGAACGCGCACGTGGATTTCTACCAAACGACGTGCTAAGCATGCCGATGCTGCTCTTTTTAGCACCCGCGCACGGATTTGTGCGAAAACGCGTTTTAAGCATGCACATGCATCTTTTGGTAGACGAGATTGAAGTTTTCTGCAAAACCACAAGATGTGCATGCAAATGGTGCTTTTCGCAGAACGCGCACGTGGATTTCTACCAAACAACGTGCTAAGCATGCCGATGCTGCTCTTTTTAGCACCCGCGCACGGATTCGTGCGAAAACGCGTTTTAAGCATGCACATGCATCTTTTGGTAGACGAGATTGAAGTTTTCTGCAAAAGCACAAGATGTGCATGCAAATGGTGCTTTTCGCAGAACGCGCACGTGGATTTCTACCAAACAACGTGCTCAGCATGCCGATGCTGCTCTTTTTAGCACCCGCGCACGGATTCGTGCGAAAACGCGTTTTAAGCATGCACATGCATCTTTTGGTAGACGAGATTGAAGTTTTCTGCAAAACCACAAGATGTGCATGCAAATGGTGCTTTTGGCAGAACGCGCACGTGGATTTCTACCAAACGACGTGCTAAGCATGCCGATGCTGCTCTTTTTAGCACCCGCGCACGGATTCGCGCGAAAACGCGTTTTAAGCATGCACATGCATCTTTTGGTAGACGCGGATTAAGTTTTCTGCAAAACCACAAGATGTGCATGCAAATGGTGCTTTTGGCAGAACGCGCACGTGGATTTCTACCAAACGATGTGCTAAGCATGCCGATGCTGCTCTTTTTAGCACCCGCGCACGGATTTGTGCGAAAACGCGTTTTAAGCATGCACATGCATCTTTTGGTAGACGAGATTGAAGTTTTCTGCAAAACCACAAGATGTGCATGCAAATGGTGCTTTTCGCAGAACGCGCACGTGGATTTCTACCAAACAACGTGCTAAGCATGCCGATGCTGCTCTTTTTAGCACCCGCGCACGGATTCGTGCGAAAACGCGTTTTAAGCATGCACATGCATCTTTTGGTAGACGAGATTGAAGTTTTCTGCAAAACCACAAGATGTGCATGCAAATGTTGCTTTTCGCAGAACGCGCACGTGGATTTCTACCAAACAACGTGCTAAGCATGCCGATGCTGCTCTTTTTAGCACCCGCGCACGGATTCGTGCGAAAACGCGTTTTAAGCATGCACATGCATCTTTTGGTAGAAGAGATTGAAGTTTTCTGCAAAACCACAAGATGTGCATGCAAATGGTGCTTTTCGCAGAACGCGCACGTGGATTTCTACCAAACAACGTGCTAAGCATGCCGATGCTGCTCTTTTTAGCACCCGCGCACGGATTCGTGCGAAAACGCGTTTTAAGCATGCACATGCATCTTTTGGTAGACGAGATTGAAGTTTTCTGCAAAACCACAAAATGTGCATGCAAATGGTGCTTTTCGCAGAACCCGCACGTGGATTTCTACCAAACAACGTGCTAAGCATGCCGATGCTGCTCTTTTTAGCACCCGCGCACGGATTCGTGCGAAAACGCGTTTTAAGCATGCACATGCATCTTTTGGTAGACGCGGATGAAGTTTTCTGCAAAACCACAAGATGTGCATGCAAATGGTGCTTTTGGCAGAACGCGCACGTGGATTTCTACCAAACGACGTGCTAAGCATGCCGATGCTGTTCTTTTTAGCACCCGCGCACGGATTCATGCGAAAACGCGTTTTAAGCATGCACATGCATCTTTTGGTAGACGCGGATGAAGTTTTCTGCAAAACCACAAGATGTGCGTGCAAATGGTGCTCTTGGCAGAACGCGCACGTGGATTTCTACCAAACGACGTGCTAAGCATGCCGATGCTGCTCTTTTTAGCACCCGCGCACGGATTTGTGCGAAAACGCGTTTTAAGCATGCACATGCATCTTTTGGTAGACGAGATTGAAGTTTTCTGCAAAACCACAAGATGTGCATGCAAATGGTGCTTTTCACAGAACGCGCACGTGGATTTCTACCAAACAACGTGCTAAGCATGCCGATGCTGCTCTTTTTAGCACCCGCGCACGGATTCGTGCGAAAACGCGTTTTAAGCATGCACATGCATCTTTTGGTAGACGAGATTGAAGTTTTCTGCAAAACCACAAGATGTGCATGCAAATGGTGCTTTTCGCAGAACGCGCACGTGGATTTCTACCAAACAACGTGCTAAGCATGCCGATGCTGCTCTTTTTAGCACCCGCGCACGGATTCGTGCGAAAACGCGTTTTAAGCATGCACATGCATCTTTTGGTAGACGAGATTGAAGTTTTCTGCAAAACCACAAGATGTGCATGCAAATGGTGCTTTTCGCAGAACGCGCACGTGGATTTCTACCAAACAACGTGCTAAGCATGCCGATGCTGCTCTTTTTAGCACCCGCGCACGGATTCGTGCGAAAACGCGTTTTAAGCATGCACATGCATCTTTTGGTAGACGAGATTGAAGTTTTCTGCAAAACCACAAGATGTGCATGCAAATGGTGCTTTTCGCAGAACGCGCACGTGGATTTCTACCAAACAACGTGCTAAGCATGCCGATGCTGCTCTTTTTAGCACCCGCGCACGGATTCGTGCGAAAACGCGTTTTAAGCATGCACATGCATCTTTTGGTAGAAGAGATTGAAGTTTTCTGCAAAACCACAAGATGTGCATGCAAATGGTGCTTTTCGCAGAACGCGCACGTGGATTTCTACCAAACAACGTGCTAAGCATGCCGATGCTGCTCTTTTTAGCACCCGCGCACGGATTCGTGCGAAAACGCGTTTTAAGCATGCACATGCATCTTTTGGTAGACGAGATTGAAGTTTTCTGCAAAACCACAAAATGTGCATGCAAATGGTGCTTTTCGCAGAACCCGCACGTGGATTTCTACCAAAGAACGTGCTAAGCATGCCGATGCTGCTCTTTTTAGCACCCGCGCACGGATTCGTGCGAAAACGCGTTTTAAGCATGCACATGCATCTTTTGGTAGACGCGGATGAAGTTTTCTGCAAAACCACAATATGTGCATGCAAATGGTGCTTTTGGCAGAACGCGCACGTGGATTTCTACCAAACGACGTGCTAAGCATGCCGATGCTGTTCTTTTTAGCACCCGCGCACGGATTCATGCGAAAACGCGTTTTAAGCATGCACATGCATCTTTTGGTAGACGCGGATGAAGTTTTCTGCAAAACCACAAGATGTGCGTGCAAATGGTGCTCTTGGCAGAACGCGCACGTGGATTTCTACCAAACGACGTGCTAAGCATGCCGATGCTGCTCTTTTTAGCACCCGCGCACGGATTTGTGCGAAAACGCGTTTTAAGCATGCACATGCATCTTTTGGTAGACGAGATTGAAGTTTTCTGCAAAACCACAAGATGTGCATGCAAATGGTGCTTTTCACAGAACGCGCACGTGGATTTCTACCAAACAACGTGCTAAGCATGCCGATGCTGCTCTTTTTAGCACCCGCGCACGGATTCGTGTGAAAACGCGTTTTAAGCATGCACATGCATCTTTTGGTAGACGAGATTGAAGTTTTCTGCAAAAGCACAAGATGTGCATGCAAATGGTGCTTTTCGCAGAACGCGCACGTGGATTTCTACCAAACAACGTGCTCAGCATGCCGATGCTGCTCTTTTTAGCACCCGCGCACGGATTCGTGCGAAAACGCGTTTTAAGCATGCACATGCATCTTTTGGTAGACGAGATTGAAGTTTTCTGCAAAACCACAAGATGTGCATGCAAATGGTGCTTTTCGCAGAACGCGCACGTGGATTTCTACCAAACAACGTGCTAAGCATGCCGATGCTGCTCTTTTTAGCACCCGCGCACGGATTCGTGCGAAAACGCGTTTTAAGCATGCACATGCATCTTTTGGTAGACGCGGATGAAGTTTTCTGCAAAACCACAAGATGTTCGTGCAAATGGTGCTCTTGGCAGAACGCGCACGTGGATTTCTACCAAACGACGTGCTAAGCATGCCGATGCTGCTCTTTTTAGCACCCGCGCACGGATTTGTGCGAAAACGCGTTTTAAGCATGCACATGCATCTTTTGGTAGACGAGATTGAAGTTTTCTGCAAAACCACAAGATGTGCATGCAAATGGTGCTTTTCGCAGAACGCGCACGTGGATTTCTACCAAACAACGTGCTAAGCATGCCGATGCTGCTCTTTTTAGCACCCGCGCACGGATTCGTGCGAAAACGCGTTTTAAGCATGCACATGCATCTTTTGGTAGACGAGATTGAAGTTTTCTGCAAAACCACAAGATGTGCATGCAAATGGTGCTTTTCGCAGAACGCGCACGTGGATTTCTACCAAACAACGTGCTAAGCATGCCGATGCTGCTCTTTTTAGCACCCGCGCACGGATTCGTGCGAAAACGCGTTTTAAGCATGCACATGCATCTTTTGGTAGACGAGATTGAAGTTTTCTGCAAAACCACAAGATGTGCATGCAAATGGTGCTTTTCGCAGAACGCGCACGTGGATTTCTACCAAACAACGTGCTAAGCATGCCGATGCTGCTCTTTTTAGCACCCGCGCACGGATTTGTGCGAAAACGCGTTTTAAGCATGCACATGCATCTTTTGGTAGACGAGATTGAAGTTTTCTGCAAAACCACAAGATGTGCATGCAAATGGTGCTTTTCGCAGAACGCGCACGTGGATTTCTACCAAACAACGTGCTAAGCATGCCGATGCTGCTCTTTTTAGCACCCGCGCACGGATTCGTGCGAAAACGCGTTTTAAGCATGCACATGCATCTTTTGGTAGACGAGATTGAAGTTTTCTGCAAAACCACAAGATGTGCATGCAAATGGTGCTTTTCGCAGAACGCGCACGTGGATTTCTACCAAACAACGTGCTAAGCATGCCGATGCTGCTCTTTTTAGCACCCGCGCACGGATTCGTGCGAAAACGCGTTTTAAGCATGCACATGCATCTTTTGGTACACGAGATTGAAGTTTTCTGCAAAACCAGAAGATGTGCATGCAAATGGTGCTTTTCGCAGAACGCGCACGTGGATTTCTACCAAACAACGTGCTAAGCATGCCGATGCTGCTCTTTTTAGCACCCGCGCACGGATTCGTGCGAAAACGCGTTTTAAGCATGCACATGCATCTTTTGGTAGACGAGATTGAAGTTTTCTGCAAAACCACAACATGTGCATGCAAATGGTGCTTTTCGCAGAACCCGCACGTGGATTTCTACCAAACAACGTGCTAAGCATGCCGATGCTGCTCTTTTTAGCACCCGCGCACGGATTCGTGCGAAAACGCGTTTTAAGCATGCACATGCATCTTTTGGTAGACGAGATTGAAGTTTTTCTGCAAAACCACAAAATGTGCATGCAAATGGTGCTTTTCGCAGAACGCGCACGTGGATTTTCTACAAACAACGTGCTAAGCATGCCGATGCTGCTCTTTTTAGCACCCGCGCACGGATTCGTGCGAAAACGCGTTTTAAGCATGCACATGCATCTTTTGGTAGACGAGATTGAAGTTTTCTGCAAAACCAGAAGATGTGCATGCAAATGGTGCTTTTCGCAGAACGCGCACGTGGATTTCTACCAAACAACGTGCTAAGCATGCCGATGCTGCTCTTTTTAGCACCCGCGCACGGATTCGTGCGAAAACGCGTTTTAAGCATGCACATGCATCTTTTGGTAGACGAGATTGAAGTTTTCTGCAAAACCACAAGATGTGCATGCAAATGGTGCTTTTCGCAGAACCCGCACGTGGATTTCTACCAAACAACGTGCTAAGCATGCCGATGCTGCTCTTTTTAGCACCCGCGAGCGGATTCGTGCGAAAACGCGTTTTAAGCATGCACATGCATCTTTTGGTAGACGAGATTGAAGTTTTCTGCAAAAGCACAAGATGTGCATGCAAATGGTGCTTTTCGCAGAACGCGCACGTGGATTTCTACCAAACAACGTGCTAAGCATGCCGATGCTGCTCTTTTTAGCACCCGCGCACGGATTCGTGCGAAAACGCGTTTTAAGCATGCACATGCATCTTTTGGTAGACGCGGATGAAGTTTTCTGCAAAAGCACAAGATGTGCATGCAAATGGTGCTTTTCGCAGAACGCGCACGTGGATTTCTACCAAACAACGTGCTCAGCATGCCGATGCTGCTCTTTTTAGCACCCGCGCACGGATTCGTGCGAAAACGCGTTTTAAGCATGCACATGCATCTTTTGGTAGACGAGATTGAAGTTTTCTGCAAAACCAAAAGATGTGCATGCAAATGGTGCTTTTCGCAGAACGCGCACGTGGATTTCTACCAAACAACGTGCTAAGCATGCCGATGCTGCTCTTTTTAGCACCCGCGCACGGATTCGTGCGAAAACGCGTTTTAAGCATGCACATGCATCTTTTGGTAGACGAGATTGAAGTTTTCTGCAAAACCACAAGATGTGCATGCAAATGGTGCTTTTCGCAGAACGCGCACGTGGATTTTTACCAAACAACGTGCTAAGCATGCCGATGCTGCTCTTTTTAGCACCCGCGCACGGATTCGTGCGAAAACGCGTTTTAAGCATGCACATGCATCTTTTGGTAGACGAGATTGAAGTTTTCTGCAAAACCACAAGATGTGCATGCAAATGGTGCTTTTCGCAGAACGCGCACGTGGATTTCTACCAAACAACGTGCTAAGCATGCCGATGCTGCTCTTTTTAGCACCCGCGAGCGGATTCGTGCGAAAACGCGTTTAAGCATGCACATGCATCTTTTGGTAGACGAGATTGAAGTTTTCTGCAAAACCACAAGATGTGCGTGCAAATGGTGCTCTTGGCAGAACGCGCACGTGGATTTCTACCAAACGACGTGCTAAGCATGCCGATGCTGCTCTTTTTAGCACCCGCGCACGGATTTGTGCGAAAACGCGTTTTAAGCATGCACATGCATCTTTTGGTAGACGAGATTGAAGTTTTCTGCAAAACCACAAGATGTGCATGCAAATGGTGCTTTTCGCAGAACGCGCACGTGGATTTCTACCAAACAACGTGCTAAGCATGCCGATGCTGCTCTTTTTAGCACCCGCGCACGGATTCGTGCGAAAACGCGTTTTAAGCATGCACATGCATCTTTTGGTAGACGAGATTGAAGTTTTCTGCAAAACCACAAGATGTGCATGCAAATGGTGCTTTTCGCAGAACGCGCACGTGGATTTCTACCAAACAACGTGCTAAGCATGCCGATGCTGCTCTTTTTAGCACCCGCGCACGGATTCGTGCGAAAACGCGTTTTAAGCATGCACATGCATCTTTTGGTAGACGAGATTGAAGTTTTCTGCAAAACCACAAGATGTGCATGCAAATGGTGCTTTTCGCAGAACGCGCACGTGGATTTCTACCAAACAACGTGCTAAGCATGCCGATGCTGCTCTTTTTAGCACCCGCGCACGGATTCGTGCGAAAACGCGTTTTAAGCATGCACATGCATCTTTTGGTAGACGAGATTGAAGTTTTCTGCAAAAGCACAAGATGTGCATTGCAAATGGTGCTTTTCGCAGAACGCGCACGTGGATTTCTACCAAACAACGTGCTCAGCATGCCGATGCTGCTCTTTTTAGCACCCGCGCACGGATTCGTGCGAAAACGCGTTTTAAGCATGCACATGCATCTTTTGGTAGACGAGATTGAAGTTTTCTGCAAAACCAAAAGATGTGCATGCAAATGGTGCTTTTCGCAGAACGCGCACGTGGATTTCTACCAAACAACGTGCTAAGCATGCCGATGCTGCTCTTTTTAGCACCCGCGCACGGATTCGTGCGAAAACGCGTTTTAAGCATGCACATGCATCTTTTGGTAGACGAGATTGAAGTTTTCTGCAAAACCACAAGATGTGCATGCAAATGGTGCTTTTCGCAGAACGCGCACGTGGATTTTTACCAAACAACGTGCTAAGCATGCCGATGCTGCTCTTTTTAGCACCCGCGCACGGATTCGTGCGAAAACGCGTTTTAAGCATGCACATGCATCTTTTGGTAGACGAGATTGAAGTTTTCTGCAAAACCACAAGATGTGCATGCAAATGGTGCTTTTCGCAGAACGCGCACGTGGATTTTTACCAAACAACGTGCTAAGCATGCCGATGCTGCTCTTTTTAGCACCCGCGCACGGATTCGTGCGAAAACGCGTTTTAAGCATGCACATGCATCTTTTGGTAGACGAGATTGAAGTTTTCTGCAAAACCACAAGATGTGCATGCAAATGGTGCTTTTCGCAGAACGCGCACGTGGATTTCTACCAAACAACGTGCTAAGCATGCCGATGCTGCTCTTTTTAGCACCCGCGAGCGGATTCGTGCGAAAACGCGTTTTAAGCATGCACATGCATCTTTTGGTAGACGAGATTGAAGTTTTCTGCAAAAGCACGAGATGTGCATGCAAATGGTGCTTTTCGCAGAACGCGCACGTGGATTTCTACCAAACAACGTGCTAAGCATGCCGATGCTGCTCTTTTTAGCACCCGCGCACGGATTCGTGCGAAAACGCGTTTTAAGCATGCACATGCATCTTTTGGTAGACGAGATTGAAGTTTTCTGCAAAACCACAAGATGTGCATGCAAATGGTGCCTTTCGCAGAACGCGCACGTGGATTTCTACCAAACAACGTGCTAAGCATGCCGATGCTGCTCTTTTTAGCACCCGCGAGCGGATTCGTGCGAAAACGCGTTTTAAGCATGCACATGCATCTTTTGGTAGACGAGATTGAAGTTTTCTGCAAAAGCACAAGATGTGCATGCAAATGGTGCTTTTCGCAGAACGCGCACGTGGATTTCTACCAAACAACGTGCTAAGCATGCCGATGCTGCTCTTTTTAGCAACCGCGCACGGATTCGTGCGAAAACGCGTTTTAAGCATGCCCATGCATCTTTTGGTAGACGAGATTGAAGTTTTCTGCAAAACTACAAGATGTGCATGCAAATGGTGCTTTTCGCAGAACGCGCACGTGGATTTCTACCAAACAACGTGCTAAGCATGCCGATGCTGCTCTTTTTAGCACCCCGCGCACGGATTCGTGCGAAAACGCGTTTTAAGCATGCACATGCATCTTTTGGTAGACGCGGATGAAGTTTTCTGCAAAACCACAAGATGTGCATGCAAATGGTGCTTTTGGCAGAACGCGCACGTGGATTTCTACCAAACGACGTGCTAAGCATGCCGATGCTGTTCTTTTTAGCACCCGCGCACGGATTCGTGCGAAAACGCGTTTTAAGCATGCACATGCATCTTTTGGTAGACGAGATTGAAGTTTTCTGCAAAACCACAAGATGTGCGTGCAAATGGTGCTCTTGGCAGAACGCGCACGTGGATTTCTACCAAACAACGTGCTAAGCATGCCGATGCTGCTCTTTTTAGCACCCGCGCACACACGCGAGACAGTTAGCATGCACATGCATCTTTTGGTAGACGAGATTGAAGTTTTCTGCAAAACCACAAGATGTGCATGCAAATGGTGCTTTCGCAGAACCCGCACGTGGATTTCTTACCAAACAACGTGCTAAGCATGCCGATGCTGCTCTTTTTAGCACCCGCGAGCGGATTCGTGCGAAAACGCGTTTTAAGCATGCACATGCATCTTTTTGGTAGACGAGATTGAAGTTTTCTGCAAAAGCACAAGATGTGCATGCAAATGGTGCTTTTCGCAGAACGCGCACGTGGATTTCTACCAAACAACGTGCTAAGCATGCCGATGCTGCTCTTTTTAGCACCCGCGCACGGATTCGTGCGAAAACGCGTTTTAAGCATGCACATGCATCTTTTGGTAGACGCGGATGAAGTTTTCTGCAAAACCACAAGATGTGCATGCAAATGGTGCTTTTTGGCAGAACGCGCACGTGGATTTCTACCAAACGACGTGCTAAGCATGCCGATGCTGTTCTTTTTAGCACCCGCGCACGGATTCGTGCGAAAAACGCGTTTTAAGCATGCACATGCATCTTTTGGTAGACGAGATTGAAGTTTTCTGCAAAACCACAAGATGTGCGTGCAAATGGTGCTCTTGGCAGAACGCGCACGTGGAATTTCTACCAAACGACGTGCTAAGCATGCCGATGCTGCTCTTTTTAGCACCCGCGCACGGATTTGTGCGAAAACGCGTTTTAAGCATGCACATGCATCTTTTGGTAGACGAGATTGAAGTTTTCTGCAAAACCACAAGATGCTGCATGCAAATGGTGCTTTTCGCAGACGCGCACGTGGATTTCTACCAAACAACGTGCTAAGCATGCCGATGCTGCTCTTTTTAGCACCCGCGCACGGATTCGTGCGAAAACGCGTTTTAAGCATGCACATGCATCTTTTGGTAGACGAGATTGAAGTTTTCTGCAAAACCACAAGATGTGCATGCAAAATGGTGCTTTTCGCAGAACGCGCACGTGGATTTCTACCAAACAACGTGCTAAGCATGCCGATGCTGCTCTTTTTAGCACCCGCGCACGGATTCGTGCGAAAACGCGTTTTAAGCATGCACATGCATCTTTTGGTAGACGAGATTGAAGTTTTCTGCAAAACCACAAGATGTGCATGCAAATGGTGCTTTTCGCAGAACGCGCAGGTGGATTTCTACCAAACAACGTGCTAAGCATGCCGATGCTGCTCTTTTTAGCACCCGCGCACGGATTCGTGCGAAAACGCGTTTTAAGCATGCACATGCATCTTTTGGTAGACGAGATTGAAGTTTTCTGCAAAAGCACAAGATGTGCATGCAAATGGTGCTTTTCGCAGAACGCGCACGTGGATTTCTACCAAACAACGTGCTCAGCATGCCGATGCTGCTCTTTTTAGCACCCGCGCACGGATTCGTGCGAAAACGCGTTTTAAGCATGCACATGCATCTTTTGGTAGACGAGATTGAAGTTTTCTGCAAAACCAAAAGATGTGCATGCAAATGGTGCTTTTCGCAGAACGCGCACGTGGATTTCTACCAAACAACGTGCTAAGCATGCCGATGCTGCTCTTTTTAGCACCCGCGCACGGATTCGTGCGAAAACGCGTTTTAAGCATGCACATGCATCTTTTGGTAGACGAGATTGAAGTTTTCTGCAAAACCACAAGATGTGCACGCAAATGGTGCTTTTCGCAGAACGCGCACGTGGATTTCTACCAAACAACGTGCTAAGCATGCCGATGCTGCTCTTTTTAGCACCCGCGCACGGATTCGTGCGAAAACGCGTTTTAAGCATGCACATGCATCTTTTGGTAGACGAGATTGAAGTTTTCTGCAAAACCACAAGATGTGCATGCAAATGGTGCTTTTCGCAGAACGCGCACGTGGATTTCTACCAAACAACGTGCTAAGCATGCCGATGCTGCTCTTTTTAGCACCCGCGAGCGGATTCGTGCGAAAACGCGTTTTTAAGCATGCACATGCATCTTTTGGTAGACGAGATTGAAGTTTTCTGCAAAAGCACAAGATGTGCATGCAAATGGTGCTTTTCGCAGAACGCGCACGTGGATTCTACCAAACAACGTGCTAAGCAATGCCGATGCTGCTCTTTTTAGCACCCGCGCACGGATTCGTGCCAAAACGCGTTTTTAAGCATGCACATGCATCTTTTGGTAGACGCGGATGAAGTTTTCTGCAAAACCACAAGATGTGCGTGCAAATGGTGCTCTTGGCAGAACGCGCACGTGGATTTCTACCAAACGACGTGCTAAGCATGCCGATGCTGCTCTTTTTAGCACCCGCGCACGGATTTGTGCGAAAACGCGTTTTAAGCATGCACATGCAATCTTTTGGTAGACGAGATTGAAGTTTTCTGCAAAACCACAAGATGTGCATGCAAATGGTGCTTTTCACAGAACGCGCACGTGGATTTCTACCAAACAACGTGCTAAGCATGCCGATGCTGCTCTTTTTAGCACCCGCGCACGGATTCGTGTGAAAACGCGTTTTAAGCATGCACATGCATCTTTTGGTAGACGAGATTGAAGTTTTCTGCAAAAGCACAAGATGTGCATGCAAATGGTGCTTTTCGCAGAACGCGCACGTGGATTTCTACCAAACAACGTGCTCAGCATGGCCGATGCTGCTCTTTTTAGCACCCGCGCACGGATTCGTGCGAAAACGCGTTTTAAGCATGCACATGCATCTTTTGGTAGACGAGATTGAAGTTTTCTGCAAAACCACAAGATGTGCATGCAAATGGTGCTTTTCGCAGAACGCCGCACGTGGATTTCTACCAACAACGTGCTAAGCATGCCGATGCTGCTCTTTTTAGCACCCGCGCACGGATTCGTGCGAAAACGCGTTTTAAGCATGCACATGCATCTTTTGGTAGACGCGGATGAAGTTTTCTGCAAAACCACAAGATGTTCGTGCAAATGGTGCTCTTGGCAGAACGCGCACGTGGATTTCTACCAAACGACGTGCTAAGCATGCCGATGCTGCTCTTTTTAGCACCCGCGCACGGATTTGTGCGAAAACGCGTTTTAAGCATGCACATGCATCTTTTGGTAGACGAGATTGAAGTTTTCTGCAAAACCACAAGATGTGCATGCAAATGGTGCTTTTCGCAGAACGCGCACGTGGATTTCTACCAAACAACGTGCTAAGCATGCCGATGCTGCTCTTTTTAGCACCCGCGCACGGATTCGTGCGAAAACGCGTTTTAAGCATGCACATGCATCTTTTGGTAGACGAGATTGAAGTTTTCTGCAAAACCACAAGATGTGCATGCAAATGGTGCTTTTCGCAGAACGCGCACGTGGATTTCTACCAAACAACGTGCTAAGCATGCCGATGCTGCTCTTTTTAGCACCCGCGCACGGATTCGTGCGAAAACGCGTTTTAAGCATGCACATGCATCTTTTGGTAGACGAGATTGAAGTTTTCTGCAAAACCACAAGATGTGCATGCAAATGGTGCTTTTCGCAGAACGCGCACGTGGATTTCTACCAAACGACGTGCTAAGCATGCCGATGCTGCTCTTTTTAGCACCCGCGCACGGATTCGTGCGAAAACGCGTTTTAAGCATGCACATGCATCTTTTGGTAGACGCGGATGAAGTTTTCTGCAAAACCACAAGATGTGCATGCAAATGGTGCTCTTGGCAGAACGCGCACGTGGATTTCTACCAAACGACGTGCTAAGCATGCCGATGCTGCTCTTTTTAGCACCCGCGCACGGATTTGTGCGAAAACGCGTATTAAGCATGCGCATGCATCTTTTGGTAGACGAGATTGAAGTTTTCTGCAAAACCACAAGATGTGCATGCAAATGGTGCTTTTCGCAGAACGCGCACGTGGATTTCTACCAAACAACGTGCTAAGCATGCCGATGCTGCTCTTTTTAGCACCCGCGCACGGATTCGTGCGAAAACGCGTTTTAAGCATGCACATGCATCTTTTGGTAGACGAGATTGAAGTTTTCTGCAAAAGCACAAGATGTGCATGCAAATGGTGCTTTTCGCAGAACGCGCACGTGGATTTCTACCAAACAACGTGCTAAGCATGCCGATGCTGCTCTTTTTAGCACCCGCGCACGGATTCGTGCGAAAACGCGTTTTAAGCATGCACATGCATCTTTTGGTAGACGCGGATGAAGTTTTCTGCAAAACCACAAGATGTGCGTGCAAATGGTGCTCTTGGCAGAACGCGCACGTGGATTTCTACCAAACGACGGGCTAAGCATGCCGATGCTGCTCTTTTTAGCACCCGCGCACGGATTTGTGCGAAAACGCGTTTTAAGCATGCACATGCATCTTTTGGTAGACGAGATTGAAGTTTTCTGCAAAACCACAAGATGTGCATGCAAATGGTGCTTTTCACAGAACGCGCACGTGGATTTCTACCAAACAACGTGCTAAGCATGCCGATGCTGCTCTTTTTAGCACCCGCGCACGGATTCGTGTGAAAACGCGTTTTAAGCATGCACATGCATCTTTTGGTAGACGAGATTGAAGTTTTCTGCAAAAGCACAAGATGTGCATGCAAATGGTGCTTTTCGCAGAACGCGCACGTGGATTTCTACCAAACAACGTGCTCAGCATGCCGATGCTGCTCTTTTTAGCACCCGCGCACGGATTCGTGCGAAAACGCGTTTTAAGCATGCACATGCATCTTTTGGTAGACGAGATTGAAGTTTTCTGCAAAACCACAAGATGTGCATGCAAATGGTGCTTTTCGCAGAACGCGCACGTGGATTTCTACCAAACAACGTGCTAAGCATGCCGATGCTGCTCTTTTTAGCACCCGCGCACGGATTCGTGCGAAAACGCGTTTTAAGCATGCACATGCATCTTTTGGTAGACGCGGATGAAGTTTTCTGCAAAACCACAAGATGTGCATGCAAATGGTGCTTTTCGCAGAACGCGCACGTGGATTTCTACCAAACAACGTGCTAAGCATGCCGATGCTGCTCTTTTTAGCACCCGCGCACGGATTCGTGCGAAAACGCGTTTTAAGCATGCACATGCATCTTTTGGTAGACGAGATTGAAGTTTTCTGCAAAACCACAAGATGTGCATGCAAATGGTGCTTTTCGCAGAACGCGCACGTGGATTTCTACCAAACAACGTGCTAAGCATGCCGATGCTGCTCTTTTTAGCACCCGCGCACGGATTTGTGCGAAAACGCGTTTTAAGCATGCACATGCATCTTTTGGTAGACGAGATTGAAGTTTTCTGCAAAACCACAAGATGTGCATGCAAATGGTGCTTTTCGCAGAACGCGCACGTGGATTTCTACCAAACAACGTGCTAAGCATGCCGATGCTGCTCTTTTTAGCACCCGCGCACGGATTCGTGCGAAAACGCGTTTTAAGCATGCACATGCATCTTTTGGTAGACGAGATTGAAGTTTTCTGCAAAACCACAAGATGTGCATGCAAATGGTGCTTTTCGCAGAACGCGCACGTGGATTTCTACCAAACAACGTGCTAAGCATGCCGATGCTGCTCTTTTTAGCACCCGCGCACGGATTCGTGCGAAAACGCGTTTTAAGCATGCACATGCATCTTTTGGTAGACGCGGATGAAGTTTTCTGCAAAACCACAAGATGTGCATGCAAATGGTGCTTTTTGCAGAACGCGCACGTGGATTTCTACCAAACAACGTGCTAAGCATGCCGATGCTGCTCTTTTTAGCACCCGCGCACGGATTCGTGCGAAAACGCGTTTTAAGCATGCACATGCATCTTTTGGTAGACGAGATTGAAGTTTTCTGCAAAACCACAAGATGTGCATGCAAATGGTGCTTTTCGCAGAACGCGCACGTGGATTTCTACCAAACAACGTGCTAAGCATGCCGATGCTGCTCTTTTTAGCACCCGCGCACGGATTCGTGCGAAAACGCGTTTTAAGCATGCACATGCATCTTTTGGTAGACGCGGTTGAAGTTTTCTGCAAAACCACAAGATGTGCATGCAAATGGTGCTTTTGGCAGAACGCGCACGTGGATTTCTACCAAACGACGTGCTAAGCATGCCGATGCTGCTCTTTTTAGCACCCGCACACGGATTCGTGCGAAAACGCGTTTTAAGCATGCACATGCATCTTTCGGTAGACGCGGATGAAGTTTTCTGCAAAACCACAAGATGTGCATGCAAATGGTGCTCTTGGCAGAACGCGCACGTGGATTTCTACCAAACGACGTGCTAAGCATGCCGATGCTGCTCTTTTTAGCACCCGCGCACGGATTCGTGCGAAAACGCGTTTTAAGCATGCACATGCATCTTTCGGTAGACGCGGATGAAGTTTTCTGCAAAACCACAAGATGTGCATGCAAATGGTGCTCTTGGCAGAACGCGCACGTGGATTTCTACCAAACAACGTGCTAAGCATGCCGATGCTGCTCTTTTTAGCACCCGCGCACGGATTCGTGCGAAAACGCGTTTTAAGCATGCACATGCATCTTTTGGTAGACGAGATTGAAGTTTTCTGCAAAACCACAAGATGTGCATGCAAATGGTGCTTTTCACAGAACGCGCACGTGGATTTCTACCAAACAACGTGCTAAGCATGCCGATGCTGCTCTTTTTAGCACCCGCGCACGGATTCGTGCGAAAACGCGTTTTAAGCATGCACATGCATCTTTTGGTAGACGAGATTGAAGTTTTCTGCAAAACCACAAGATGTGCATGCAAATGGTGCTTTTCGCAGAACGCGCACGTGGATTTCTACCAAACAACGTGCTAAGCATGCCGATGCTGCTCTTTTTAGCACCCGCGCACGGATTCGTGCGAAAACGCGTTTTAAGCATGCACATGCATCTTTTGGTAGACGCGGATGAAGTTTTCTGCAAAACCACAAGATGTGCATGCAAATGGTGCTTTTTGCAGAACGCGCACGTGGATTTCTACCAAACAACGTGCTAAGCATGCCGATGCTGCTCTTTTTAGCACCCGCGCACGGATTCGTGCGAAAACGCGTTTTAAGCATGCACATGCATCTTTTGGTAGACGAGATTGAAGTTTTCTGCAAAACCACAAGATGTGCATGCAAATGGTGCTTTTCGCAGAACGCGCACGTGGATTTCTACCAAACAACGTGCTAAGCATGCCGATGCTGCTCTTTTTAGCACCCGCGCACGGATTCGTGCGAAAACGCGTTTTAAGCATGCACATGCATCTTTTGGTAGACGCGGTTGAAGTTTTCTGCAAAACCACAAGATGTGCATGCAAATGGTGCTTTTGGCAGAACGCGCACGTGGATTTCTACCAAACGACGTGCTAAGCATGCCGATGCTGCTCTTTTTAGCACCCGCACACGGATTCGTGCGAAAACGCGTTTTAAGCATGCTCATGCATCTTTTGGTAGACGCGGATGAAGTTTTCTGCAAAACCACAAGATGTGCATGCAAATGGTGCTTTTTGCAGAACGCGCACGTGGATTTCTACCAAACGACGTGCTAAGCATGCCGATGCTGCTCTTTTTAGCACCCGCGCACGCATTTGTGCGAAAACGCGTTTTAAGCATGCACATCCATCTTTTGGTAGACGCGGATGAAGTTTTCTGCAAAACCACAAGATGTGCATGGAAATGGTGCTTTTTGCAGAACGCGCACGTGGATTTCTACCAAACGACGTGCTAAGCATGCCGATGCTGCTCTTTTTAGCACCCGCGCACGCATTTGTGCGAAAACGCGTTTTAAGCATGCTCATGCATCTTTTGGTAGACGCGGATGAAGTTTTCTGCAAAACCACAAGATGTGCATGCAAATGGTGCTTTTTGCAGAACGCGCACGTGGATTTCTACCAAACGACGTGCTAAGCATGCCGATGCTGCTCTTTTTAGCACCCGCGCACGCATTTGTGCGAAAACGCGTTTTAAGCATGCACATGCATCTTTTGGTAGACGCGGATGAAGTTTTCTGCAAAACCACAAGATGTGCATGCAAATGGTGCTTTTTGCAGAACGCGCACGTGGATTTCTACCAAACGATGTGCTAAGCTTGCCGATGCTGCTCTTTTTAGCACCCGCGCACGGATTTGTGCGAAAACGCGTTTTAAGCATGCACATGCATCTTTTGGTAGACGCGGATGAAGTTTTCTGCAAAACCACAAGATGTGCATGCAAATGGTGCTTTTTGCAGAACGCACACGTGGATTTCTACCAAACAACGTGCTAAGCATGCCGATGCTGCTCTTTTTAGCACCCGCGCACGCATTTGTGCGAAAACGCGTTTTAAGCATGCACATCCATCTTTTGGTAGACGCGGATGAAGTTTTCTGCAAAACCACAAGATGTGCATGGAAATGGTGCTTTTTGCAGAACGCGCACGTGGATTTCTACCAAACGACGTGCTAAGCATGCCGATGCTGCTCTTTTTAGCACCCGCGCACGCATTTGTGCGAAAACGCGTTTTAAGCATGCTCATGCATCTTTTGGTAGACGCGGATGAAGTTTTCTGCAAAACCACAAGATGTGCATGCAAATGGTGCTTTTTGCAGAACGCGCACGTGGATTTCTACCAAACGACGTGCTAAGCATGCCGATGCTGCTCTTTTTAGCACCCGCGCACGGATTTGTGCGAAAACGCGTTTTAAGCATGCACATGCATCTTTTGATAGACGCGGATGAAGTTTTCTGCAAAACCACAAGATGTGCATGCAAATGGTGCTTTTGGCAGAACGCGCACGTGGATTTTACCAAACGACGTGCTAAGCATGCCGATGCTGCTCTTTTTAGCACCCGCGCACGCATTTGTGCGAAAACGCGTTTTAAGCATGCACATGCATCTTTTGGTAGACGCGGATGAAGTTTTCTGCAAAACCACAAGATGTGCATGCAAATGGTGCTTTTGGCAGAACGCGCACGTGGATTTCTACCAAACGACGTGCTAAGCATGCCGATGCTGCTCTTTTTAGCACCCGCGCACGGATTCGCGCGAAAACGCGTTTTAAGCATGCACATGCATCTTTTGGTAGACGCGGATTAAGTTTTCTGCAAAACCACAAGATGTGCATGCAAATGGTGCTCTTGGCAGAACGCGCACGTGGATTTCTACCAAACGACATGCTAAGCATGCCGATGCTGCTCTTTTTAGCACCCGCGCACGGATTTGTGCGAAAACGCGTTTTAAGCATGCACATGCATCTTTTGGTAGACGAGATTGAAGTTTTCTGCAAAACCACAAGATGTGCATGCAAATGGTGCTTTTCGCAGAACGCGCACGTGGATTTCTACCAAACAACGTGCTAAGCATGCCGATGCTGCTCTTTTTAGCACCCGCGCACGGATTCGTGCGAAAACGCGTTTTAAGCATGCACATGCATCTTTTGGTAGACGCGGATGAAGTTTTCTGCAAAACCACAAGATGTGCATGCAAATGGTGCTTTTGGCAGAACGCGCACGTGGATTTCTACCAAACGACGTGCTAAGTATGCCGATGCTGTTCTTTTTAGCACCCGCGCACGGATTCGTGCGAAAACGCGTTTTAAGCATGCACATGCATCTTTTGGTAGACGCGGATGAAGTTTTCTGCAAAACCACAAGATGTGCATGCAAATGGTGCTCTTGGCAGAACGCGCACGTGGATTTCTACCAAACGACGTGCTAAGGATGCCGATGCTGCTCTTTTTAGCACCCGTGCACGGATTTGTGCGAAAACGCGTTTTAAGCATGCACATGCATCTTTTGGTAGACGAGATTGAAGTTTTCTGCAAAACCACAAGATGTGCATGCAAATGGTGCTTTTCGCAGAAGGCGCACGTGGATTTCTACCAAACAACGTGCTAAGCATGCCGATGCTGCTCTTTTTAGCACCCGCCCACGGATTCGTGCGAAAACGCGTTTTAAGCATGCACATGCATCTTTTGGTAGACGAGATTGAAGTTTTCTGCAAAAGCACAAGATGTGCATGCAAATGGTGCTTTTCGCAGAACGCGCACGTGGATTTCTACCAAACAACGTGCTCAGCATGCCGATGCTGCTCTTTTTAGCACCCGCGCACGGATTCGTGCGAAAACGCGTTTTAAGCATGCACATGCATCTTTTGGTAGACGAGATTGAAGTTTTCTGCAAAAGCACAAGATGTGCATGCAAATGGTGCTTTTCGCAGAACGCGCACGTGGATTTCTACCAAACAACGTGCTAAGCATGCCGATGCTGCTCTTTTTAGCACCCGCGCACGGATTCGTGCGAAAACGCGTTTTAAGCATGCACATGCATCTTTTGGTAGACGAGATTGAAGTTTTCTGCAAAACCACAAGATGTGCATGCAAATGGTGCTTTTGGAAGAACGCGCACGTGGATTTCTACCAAACGACGTGCTAAGCATGCCGATGCTGCTCTTTTTAGCACCCGCGCACGGATTTGTGCGAAAACGCGTTTTAAGCATGCACATGCATCTTTTGGTAGACGCGGATGAAGTTTTCTGCAAAACCACAAGATGTGCATGCAAATGGTGCTCTTGGCAGAACGCGCACGTGGATTTCTACCAAACGACGTGCTAAGCATGCCGATGCTGCTCTTTTTAGCACCCGCGCACGGATTCGTGCGAAAACGCGTTTTAAGCATGCACATGCATCTTTTGGTAGACGAGATTGAAGTTTTCTGCAAAACCACAATATGTGCATGCAAATGGTGATTTTCGCAGAACGCGCACGTGGATTTCTACCAAACAACGTGCTAAGCATGCCGATGCTGCTCTTTTTAGCACCCGCGCACGGATTCGTGCGAAAACGCGTTTTAAGCATGCACATGCATCTTTTGGTAGACGAGATTGAAGTTTTCTGCAAAAGCACAAGATGTGCATGCAAATGGTGCTTTTCGCAGAACGCGCACGTGGATTTCTACCAAACAACGTGCTAAGCATGCCGATGCTGCTCTTTTTAGCACCCGCGCACGGATTCGTGCGAAAACACGTTTTAAGCATGCACATGCATCTTTTGGTAGACGAGATTGAAGTTTTCTGCAAAACCACAACATGTGCATGCAAATGGTGCTTTTCGCAGAACGCGCACGTGGATTTCTACCAAACAACGTGCTAAGCATGCCGATGCTGCTCTTTTTAGCACCCGCGCACGGATTCGTGCGAAAACGCGTTTTAAGCATGCACATGCATCTTTTGGTAGACGAGATTGAAGTTTTCTGCAAAACCACAAGATGTGCATGCAAATGGTGCTTTTCACAGAACGCGCACGTGGATTTCTACCAAACAACGTGCTAAGCATGCCGATGCTGCTCTTTTTAGCACCCGCGCACGGATTCGTGCGAAAACGCGTTTTAAGCATGCACATGCATCTTTTGGTAGACGAGATTGAAGTTTTCTGCAAAACCACAAGATGTGCATGCAAATGGTGCTTTTCGCAGAACGCGCACGTGGATTTCTACCAAACAACGTGCTAAGCATGCCGATGCTGCTCTTTTTAGCACCCGCGCACGGATTCGTGCGAAAACGCGTTTTAAGCATGCACATGCATCTTTTGGTAGACGCGGATGAAGTTTTCTGCAAAACCACAAGATGTGCATGCAAATGGTGCTTTTTGCAGAACGCGCACGTGGATTTCTACCAAACAACGTGCTAAGCATGCCGATGCTGCTCTTTTTAGCACCCGCGCACGGATTCGTGCGAAAACGCGTTTTAAGCATGCACATGCATCTTTTGGTAGACGAGATTGAAGTTTTCTGCAAAACCACAAGATGTGCATGCAAATGGTGCTTTTCGCAGAACGCGCACGTGGATTTCTACCAAACAACGTGCTAAGCATGCCGATGCTGCTCTTTTTAGCACCCGCGCACGGATTCGTGCGAAAACGCGTTTTAAGCATGCACATGCATCTTTTGGTAGACGCGGTTGAAGTTTTCTGCAAAACCACAAGATGTGCATGCAAATGGTGCTTTTGGCAGAACGCGCACGTGGATTTCTACCAAACGACGTGCTAAGCATGCCGATGCTGCTCTTTTTAGCACCCGCACACGGATTCGTGCGAAAACGCGTTTTAAGCATGCACATGCATCTTTCGGTAGACGCGGATGAAGTTTTCTGCAAAACCACAAGATGTGCATGCAAATGGTGCTCTTGGCAGAACGCGCACGTGGATTTCTACCAAACGACGTGCTAAGCATGCCGATGCTGCTCTTTTTAGCACCCGCGCACGGATTCGTGCGAAAACGCGTTTTAAGCATGCACATGCATCTTTCGGTAGACGCGGATGAAGTTTTCTGCAAAACCACAAGATGTGCATGCAAATGGTGCTCTTGGCAGAACGCGCACGTGGATTTCTACCAAACAACGTGCTAAGCATGCCGATGCTGCTCTTTTTAGCACCCGCGCACGGATTCGTGCGAAAACGCGTTTTAAGCATGCACATGCATCTTTTGGTAGACGAGATTGAAGTTTTCTGCAAAACCACAAGATGTGCATGCAAATGGTGCTTTTCACAGAACGCGCACGTGGATTTCTACCAAACAACGTGCTAAGCATGCCGATGCTGCTCTTTTTAGCACCCGCGCACGGATTCGTGCGAAAACGCGTTTTAAGCATGCACATGCATCTTTTGGTAGACGAGATTGAAGTTTTCTGCAAAACCACAAGATGTGCATGCAAATGGTGCTTTTCGCAGAACGCGCACGTGGATTTCTACCAAACAACGTGCTAAGCATGCCGATGCTGCTCTTTTTAGCACCCGCGCACGGATTCGTGCGAAAACGCGTTTTAAGCATGCACATGCATCTTTTGGTAGACGCGGATGAAGTTTTCTGCAAAACCACAAGATGTGCATGCAAATGGTGCTTTTTGCAGAACGCGCACGTGGATTTCTACCAAACAACGTGCTAAGCATGCCGATGCTGCTCTTTTTAGCACCCGCGCACGGATTCGTGCGAAAACGCGTTTTAAGCATGCACATGCATCTTTTGGTAGACGAGATTGAAGTTTTCTGCAAAACCACAAGATGTGCATGCAAATGGTGCTTTTCGCAGAACGCGCACGTGGATTTCTACCAAACAACGTGCTAAGCATGCCGATGCTGCTCTTTTTAGCACCCGCGCACGGATTCGTGCGAAAACGCGTTTTAAGCATGCACATGCATCTTTTGGTAGACGCGGTTGAAGTTTTCTGCAAAACCACAAGATGTGCATGCAAATGGTGCTTTTGGCAGAACGCGCACGTGGATTTCTACCAAACGACGTGCTAAGCATGCCGATGCTGCTCTTTTTAGCACCCGCACACGGATTCGTGCGAAAACGCGTTTTAAGCATGCTCATGCATCTTTTGGTAGACGCGGATGAAGTTTTCTGCAAAACCACAAGATGTGCATGCAAATGGTGCTTTTTGCAGAACGCGCACGTGGATTTCTACCAAACGACGTGCTAAGCATGCCGATGCTGCTCTTTTTAGCACCCGCGCACGCATTTGTGCGAAAACGCGTTTTAAGCATGCACATCCATCTTTTGGTAGACGCGGATGAAGTTTTCTGCAAAACCACAAGATGTGCATGGAAATGGTGCTTTTTGCAGAACGCGCACGTGGATTTCTACCAAACGACGTGCTAAGCATGCCGATGCTGCTCTTTTTAGCACCCGCGCACGCATTTGTGCGAAAACGCGTTTTAAGCATGCACATGCATCTTTTGGTAGACGCGGATGAAGTTTTCTGCAAAACCACAAGATGTGCATGGAAATGGTGCTTTTTGCAGAACGCGCACGTGGATTTCTACCAAACAACGTGCTAAGCATGCCGATGCTGCTCTTTTTAGCACCCGCGCACGGATTCGTGCGAAAACGCGTTTTAAGCATGCACATGCATCTTTTGGTAGACGAGATTGAAGTTTTCTGCAAAACCACAAGATGTGCATGCAAATGGTGCTTTTGGCAGAACGCGCACGTGGATTTCTACCAAACGACGTGCTAAGCATGCCGATGCTGCTCTTTTTAGCACCCGCGCACGGATTTGTGCGAAAACGCGTTTTAAGCATGCACATGCATCTTTTGGTAGACGCGGATGAAGTTTTCTAGAAAACCACAATATGTGCATGCAAATGGTGCTCTTGGCAGAACGCGCACGTGAATTTCTACCAAACGACGTGCTAAGCATGCCGATGCTGCTCTTTTTAGCACCCGCGCACGGATTCGTGCGAAAACGCGTTTTAAGCATGCACATGCATCTTTGGGTAGACGCGGATGAAGTTTTCTGCAAAACCACAAGATGTGCATGCAAATGGTGCTCTTGGCAGAACGCGCACGTGGATTTCTACCAAACGACGTGCTAAGCATGCCGATGCTGCTCTTTTTAGCACCCGCGCACGGATTTGTGCGAAAACGCGTTTTAAGCATGCACATGCATCTTTTGGTAGACGAGATTGAAGTTTTCTGCAAAACCACAAGATGTGCATGCAAATGGTGCTTTTCGCAGAACGCGCACGTGGATTTCTACCAAACAACGTGCTAAGCATGCCGATGCTGCTCTTTTTAGCACCCGCGCACGGATTCGCGCGAAAACGCGTTTTAAGCATGCACATGCATCTTTTGGTAGACGCGGATTAAGTTTTCTGCAAAACAACAAGATGTGCATGCAAATGGTGCTTTTGGCAAAACGCGCACGTGGATTTCTACCAAACGACTTGCTAATCATGCCGATGCTGCTATTTTTAGCACCCGCGCACGGATTTGTGCGAAAACGCGTTTTAAGCATGCACATGCATCTTTTGGTAGACGAGATTGAAGTTTTCTGCAAAACCACAAGATGTGCATGCAAATGGTGCTTTTCGCAGAACGCGCACGTGGATTTCTACCAAACAACGTGCTAAGCATGCCGATGCTGCTCTTTTTAGCACCCGTGCACGGATTCGTGCGAAAACGCGTTTTAAGCATGCACATGCATCTTTTGGTAGACGCGGATGAAGTTTTCTGCAAAACCACAAGATGTGCATGCAAATGGTGCTCTTGGCAGAACGCGCACGTGGATTTCTACCAAACGACGTGCTAAGCATGCCGATGCTGCTCTTTTTAGCACCCGCGCACGGATTTGTGCGAAAACGCGTTTTAAGCATACACATGCATCTTTTGGTAGACGAGATTGAAGTTTTCTGCAAAACCACAAGATGTGCATGCAAATGGTGCTTTTCGCAGAACGCGCACGTGGATTTCTACCAAACAACGTGCTAAGCATGCCGATGCTGCTCTTTTTAGCACCCGCGCACGGATTCGTGCGAAAACGCGTTTTAAGCATGCACATGCATCTTTTGGTAGACGAGATTGAAGTTTTCTGCAAAACCACAAGATTTGCATGCAAATGGTGCTTTTCGCAGAACGCGCACGTGGATTTCTACCAAACAACGTGCTAAGCATGCCGATGCTGCTCTTTTTAGCACCCGCGCACGGATTCGTGCGAAAACGCGTTTTAAGCATGCACATGCATCTTTTGGTAGACGAGATTGAAGTTTTCTGCAAAACCACAAGATGTGCATGCAAATGGTGCTTTTCGCAGAACGCGCACGTGGATTTCTACCAAACAACGTGCTAAGCATGCCGATGCTGCTCTTAGTAGCACCCGCGCACGGATTCGAGCGAAAACGCGTTTTAAGCATGCACATGCATCTTTTGGTAGACGAGATTGAAGTTTTATGCAAAACCACAAGATGTGCATGCAAATGGTGCTTTTCGCAGAACGCGCACGTGGATTTCTACCAAACAACGTGCTAAGCATGCCGATGCTGCTCTTTTTAGCACCCGCGCACGGATTCGTGCGAAAACGCGTTTTAAGCATGCACATGCATCTTTTGGTAGACGCGGATGAAGTTTTCTGCAAAACCACAAGATGTGCATGCAAATGGTGCTTTTGGCAGAACGCGCACGTGGATTTCTACCAAACGACGTGCTAAGTATGCCGATGCTGTTCTTTTTAGCACCCGCCCACGGATTCGTGCGAAAACGCGTTTTAAGCATGCACATGCATCTTTTGGTAGACGCGGATGAAGTTTTCTGCAAAACCACAAGATGTGCATGCAAATGGTGCTCTTGGCAGAACGCGCACGTGGATTTCTACCAAACGACGTGCTAAGCATGCCGATGCTGCTCTTTTTAGCACCCGCGCACGGATTTGTGCGAAAACGCGTTTTAAGCATGCACATGCATCTTTTGGTAGACGAGATTGAAGTTTTCTGCAAAACCACAAGATGTGCGTGCAAATGGTGCTTTTCGCAGAAGGCGCACGTGGATTTCTACCAAACAACGTGCTAAGCATGCCGATGCTGCGCTTTTTAGCACCCGCGCACGGATTCGTGCGAAAACGCGTTTTAAGCATGCACATGCATCTTTTGGTAGACGAGATTGAAGTTTTCTGCAAAAGCACAAGATGTGCATGCAAATGGTGCTTTTCGCAGAACGCGCACGTGGATTTCTACCAAACAACGTGCTCAGCATGCCGATGCTGCTCTTTTTAGCACCCGCGCACGGATTCGTGCAAAAACGCGTTTTAAGCATGCACATGCATCTTTTGGTGGACGAGATTGAAGTTTTCTGCAAAACCACAAGATGTGCATGCAAATGGTGCTTTTCGCAGAACGCGCACGTGAATTTCTACCAAACAACGTGCTAAGCATGCCGATGCTGCTCTTTTTAGCACCCGCGCACGGATTCGTGCGAAAACGCGTTTTAAGCATGCACATGCATCTTTTGGTAGACGAGATTGAAGTTTAACCACAAGATGTGCATGCAAATGGTGCTTTTGGCAGAACGCGCACGTGGATTTCTACCAAACGACGTGCTAAGCATGCCGATGCTGCTCTTTTTAGCACCCGCGCACGGATTTGTGCGAAAACGCGTTTTAAGCATGCACATGCATCTTTTGGTAGACGCGGATGAAGTTTTCTGGAAAACCACAATATGTGCATGCAAATGGTGCTCTTGGCAGAACGCGCACGTGGATTTCTACCAAACGACGTGCTAAGCATGCCGATGCTGCTCTTTTTAGCACCCGCGCACGGATTCGTGCGAAAACGCGTTTTAAGCATGCACATGCATCTTTGGGTAGACGCGGATGAAGTTTTCTGCAAAACCACAAGATGTGCATGCAAATGGTGCTCTTGGCAGAACGCGCACGTGGATTTCTACCAAACGACGTGCTAAGCATGCCGATGCTGCTCTTTTTAGCACCCGCGCACGGATTTGTGCGAAAACGCGTTTTAAGCATGCACATGCATCTTTTGGTAGACGAGATTGAAGTTTTCTGCAAAACCACAAGATGTGCATGCAAATGGTGCTTTTCGCAGAAGGCGCACGTGGATTTCTACCAAACAACGTGCTAAGCATGCCGATGCTGCTCTTTTTAGCACCCGCGCACGGATTCGTGCGAAAACGCGTTTTAAGCATGCACATGCATCTTTTGGTAGACGAGATTGAAGTTTTCTGCAAAAGCACAAGATGTGCATGCAAATGGTGCTTTTCGCAGAACGCGCACGTGGATTTCTACCAAACAACGTGCTAAGCATGCCGATGCTGCTCTTTTTAGCACCCGCGCACGGATTCGTGCGAAAACGCGTTTTAAGCATGCACATGCATCTTTTGGTAGACGAGATTGAAGTTTTCTGCAAAACCACAAGATGTGCATGCAAATGGTGCTTTTCGCAGAACGCGCACGTGGATTTCTACCAAACAACGTGCTAAGCATGCCGATGCTGCTCTTTTTAGCACCCGCGCACGGATTCGTGCGAAAACGCGTTTTAAGCATGCACATGCATCTTTTGGTAGACGAGATTGAAGTTTTCTGCAAAACCACAAGATGTGCATGCAAATGGTGCTTTTCGCAGAACACGCACGTGGATTTCTACCAAACAACGTGCTAAGCATGCCGATGCTGCTCTTTTTAGCACCCGCGCACGGATTCGTGCGAAAACGCGTTTTAAGCATGCACATGCATCTTTTGGTAGACGAGATTGAAGTTTTCTGCAAAACCACAAGATGTGCATGCAAATGGTGCTTTTCGCAGAACGCGCACGTGGATTTCTACCAAACAACGTGCTAAGCATGCCGATGCTGCTCTTTTTAGCACCCGCGCACGGATTCGTGCGAAAACGCGTTTTAAGCATGCACATGCATCTTTTGGTAGACGAGATTGAAGTTTTCTGCAAAACCACAAGATGTGCATGCAAATGGTGCTTTTCGCAGAACGCGCACGTGGATTTCTACCAAACAACGTGCTAAGCATGCCGATGCTGCTCTTTTTAGCACCCGCGCACGGATTCGTGCGAAAACGCGTTTTAAGCATGCACATGCATCTTTTGGTAGACGCGGATGAAGTTTTCTGCAAAACCACAAGATGTGCATGCAAATGGTGCTTTTGGCAGAACGCGCACGTGGATTTCTACCAAACGACGTGCTAAGCATGCCGATGCTGTTCTTTTTAGCACCCGCGCACGGATTCGTGCGAAAACGCGTTTTAAGCATGCACATGCATCTTTTGGTAGACGCGGATGAAGTTTTCTGCAAAACCACAAGATGTGCATGCAAATGGTGCTTTTGGCAGAACGCGCACGTGGATTTCTACCAAACGACGTGCTAAGCATGCCGATGCTGTTCTTTTTAGCACCCGCGCACGGATTCGTGCGAAAACGCGTTTTAAGCATGCACATGCATCTTTGGGTAGACGCGGATGAAGTTTTCTGCAAAACCACAAGATGTGCATGCAAATGGTGCTCTTGGCAGAACGCGCACGTGGATTTCTACCAAACGACGTGCTAAGCATGCCGATGCTGCTCTTTTTAGCACCCGCGCACGGATTTGTGCGAAAACGCGTTTTAAGCATGCACATGCATGTTTTGGTAGACGAGATTGAAGTTTTCTGCAAAACCACAAGATGTGCATGCAAATGGTGCTCTTGGCAGAACGCGCACGTGGATTTCTACCAAACGACGTGCTAAGCATGCCGATGCTGCTCTTTTTAGCACCCGCGCACGGATTTGTGCGAAAACGCGTTTTAAGCATGCACATGCATCTTTTGGTAGACGAGATTGAAGTTTTCTGCAAAACCACAAGATGTGCATGCAAATGGTGCTTTTCGCAGAAGGCGCACGTGGATTTCTACCAAACAACGTGCTAAGCATGCCGATGCTGCTCTTTTTAGCACCCGCGCACGGATTCGTGCGAAAACGCGTTTTAAGCATGCACATGCATCTTTTGGTAGACGAGATTGAAGTTTTCTGCAAAAGCACAAGATGTGCATGCAAATGGTGCTTTTCGCAGAACGCGCACGTGGATTTCTACCAAACAACGTGCTAAGCATGCCGATGCTGCTCTTTTTAGCACCCGCGCACGGATTCGTGCGAAAACGCGTTTTAAGCATGCACATGCATCTTTTGGTAGACGAGATTGAAGTTTTCTGCAAAACCACAAGATGTGCATGCAAATGGTGCTTTTCGCAGAACGCGCACGTGGATTTCTACCAAACAACGTGCTAAGCATGCCGATGCTGCTCTTTTTAGCACCCGCGCACGGATTCGTGCGAAAACGCGTTTTAAGCATGCACATGCATCTTTTGGTAGACGAGATTGAAGTTTTCTGCAAAACCACAAGATGTGCATGCAAATGGTGCTTTTCGCAGAACACGCACGTGGATTTCTACCAAACAACGTGCTAAGCATGCCGATGCTGCTCTTTTTAGCACCCGCGCACGGATTCGTGCGAAAACGCGTTTTAAGCATGCACATGCATCTTTTGGTAGACGAGATTGAAGTTTTCTGCAAAACCACAAGATGTGCATGCAAATGGTGCTTTTCGCAGAACGCGCACGTGGATTTCTACCAAACAACGTGCTAAGCATGCCGATGCTGCTCTTTTTAGCACCCGCGCACGGATTCGTGCGAAAACGCGTTTTAAGCATGCACATGCATCTTTTGGTAGACGAGATTGAAGTTTTCTGCAAAACCACAAGATGTGCATGCAAATGGTGCTTTTCGCAGAACGCGCACGTGGATTTCTACCAAACAACGTGCTAAGCATGCCGATGCTGCTCTTTTTAGCACCCGCGCACGGATTCGTGCGAAAACGCGTTTTAAGCATGCACATGCATCTTTTGGTAGACGCGGATGAAGTTTTCTGCAAAACCACAAGATGTGCATGCAAATGGTGCTTTTGGCAGAACGCGCACGTGGATTTCTACCAAACGACGTGCTAAGCATGCCGATGCTGTTCTTTTTAGCACCCGCGCACGGATTCGTGCGAAAACGCGTTTTAAGCATGCACATGCATCTTTTGGTAGACGCGGATGAAGTTTTCTGCAAAACCACAAGATGTGCATGCAAATGGTGCTTTTGGCAGAACGCGCACGTGGATTTCTACCAAACGACGTGCTAAGCATGCCGATGCTGTTCTTTTTAGCACCCGCGCACGGATTCGTGCGAAAACGCGTTTTAAGCATGCACATGCATCTTTGGGTAGACGCGGATGAAGTTTTCTGCAAAACCACAAGATGTGCATGCAAATGGTGCTCTTGGCAGAACGCGCACGTGGATTTCTACCAAACGACGTGCTAAGCATGCCGATGCTGCTCTTTTTAGCACCCGCGCACGGATTTGTGCGAAAACGCGTTTTAAGCATGCACATGCATGTTTTGGTAGACGAGATTGAAGTTTTCTGCAAAACCACAAGATGTGCATGCAAATTGTGCTTTTCGCAGAAGGCGCACGTGGATTTCTACCAAACAACGTGCTAAGCATGCCGATGCTGCTCTTTTTAGCACCCGCGCACGGATTTGTGCGAAAACGCGTTTTAAGCATGCACATGCATCTTTTGGTAGACGAGATTGAAGTTTTCTGCAAAACCACAAGATGTGCATGCAAATGGTGCTTTTCGCAGAACGCGCACGTGGATTTCTACCAAACGACGTGCTAAGCATGCCGATGCTGCTCTTTTTAGCACCCGCGCACGGATTCGCGCGAAAACGCGTTTTAAGCATGCACATGCATCTTTTGGTAGACGAGATTGAAGTTTTCTGCAAAACCACAAGATGTGCATGCAAATGGCGCTTTTCGCAGAACGCGCACGTGGATTTCTACCAAACAACGTGCTAAGTATGCCGATGCTGCTCTTTTTAGCACCCGCGCACGGATTCGTGCGAAAACGCGTTTTAAGCATGCACATGCATCTTTTGGTAGACGAGATTCAAGTTTTCTGCAAAACCACAAGATGTGCATGCAAATGGTGCTTTTCGCAGAACGCGCACGTGGATTTCTACCAAACAACGTGCTAAGCATGCCGATGCTGCTCTTTTTAGCACCCGCGCACAGATTCGTGCGAAAACGCGTTTTAAGCATGCACATGCATCTTTTGGTAGACGAGATTGAAGTTTTCTGCAAAACCACAAGATGTGCATGCAAATGGTGCTTTTCGCAGAACGCGCACGTGGATTTCTACCAAACAACGTGCTAAGCATGCCGATGCTGCTCTTTTTAGCACCCGCGAGCGGATTCGTGCGAAAACGCGTTTTAAGCATGCACATGCATCTTTTGGTAGACGAGATTGAAGTTTTCTGCAAAACCACAAGATGTGCATGCAAATGGTGCTTTTCGCAGAACGCGCACGTGGATTTCTACCAAACAACGTGCTAAGCATGCCGATGCTGCTCTTTTTAGCACCCGTGCACGGATTCGTGCGAAAACGCGTTTTAAGCATGCACATGCATCTTTTGGTAGACGCGGATGAAGTTTTCTGCAAAACCACAAGATGTGCATGCAAATGGTGCTCTTGGCAGAACGCGCACGTGGATTTCTACCAAACGACGTGCTAAGCATGCCGATGCTGCTCTTTTTAGCACCCGCGCACGGATTTGTGCGAAAACGCGTTTTAAGCATGCACATGCATCTTTTGGTAGACGAGATTGAAGTTTTCTGCAAAACCACAAGATGTGCATGCAAATGGTGCTTTTCGCAGAACGCGCACGTGGATTTCTACCAAACAACGTGCTAAGCATGCCGATGCTGCTCTTTTTAGCACCCGCGCACGGATTCGTGCGAAAACGCGTTTTAAGCATGCACATGCATCTTTTGGTAGACGAGATTGAAGTTTTCTGCAAAACCACAAGATTTGCATGCAAATGGTGCTTTTCGCAGAACGCGCACGTGGATTTCTACCAAACAACGTGCTAAGCATGCCGATGCTGCTCTTTTTAGCACCCGCGCACGGATTCGTGCGAAAACGCGTTTTAAGCATGCACATGCATCTTTTGGTAGACGAGATTGAAGTTTTCTGCAAAACCACAAGATGTGCATGCAAATGGTGCTTTTCGCAGAACGCGCACGTGGATTTCTACCAAACAACGTGCTAAGCATGCCGATGCTGCTCTTTTTAGCACCCGCGCACGGATTCGAGCGAAAACGCGTTTTAAGCATGCACATGCATCTTTTGGTAGACGAGATTGAAGTTTTCTGCAAAACCACAAGATGTGCATGCAAATGGTGCTTTTCGCAGAACGCGCACGTGGATTTCTACCAAACAACGTGCTAAGCATGCCGATGCTGCTCTTTTTAGCACCCGCGCACGGATTCGTGCGAAAACGCGTTTTAAGCATGCACATGAATCTTTTGGTAGACGCGGATGAAGTTTTCTGCAAAACCACAAGATGTGCATGCAAATGGTGCTTTTGGCAGAACGCGCACGTGGATTTCTACCAAACGACGTGCTAAGTATGCCGATGCTGTTCTTTTTAGCACCCGCGCACGGATTCGTGCGAAAACGCGTTTTAAGCATGCACATGCATCTTTTGGTAGACGCGGATGAAGTTTTCTGCAAAACCACAAGATGTGCATGCAAATGGTGCTCTTGGCAGAACGCGCACGTGGATTTCTACCAAACGACGTGCTAAGCATGCCGATGCTGCTCTTTTTAGCACCCGCGCACGGATTTGTGCGAAAACGCGTTTTAAGCATGCACATGCATCTTTTGGTAGACGAGATTGAAGTTTTCTGCAAAACCACAAGATGTGCATGCAAATGGTGCTTTTCGCAGAAGGCGCACGTGGATTTCTACCAAACGACGTGCTAAGTATGCCGATGCTGTTCTTTTTAGCACCCGCGCACGGATTCGTGCGAAAACGCGTTTTAAGCATGCACATGCATCTTTTGGTAGACGAGATTGAAGTTTTCTGCAAAACCACAAGATGTGCATGCAAATGGTGCTTTTCGCAGAACGCGCACGTGGATTTCTACCAAACAACGTGCTAAGCATGCCGATGCTGCTCTTTTTAGCACCCGCGCACGGATTCGTGCGAAAACGCGTTTTAAGCATGCACATGCATCTTTTGGTAGACGCGGATGAAGTTTTCTGCAAAACCACAAGATGTGCATGCAAATGGTGCTTTTGGCAGAACGCGCACGTGGATTTCTACCAAACGACGTGCTAAGCATGCCGATGCTGCTCTTTTTAGCACCCGCGCACGGATTTGTGCGAAAACGCGTTTTAAGCATGCACATGCATCTTTTGGTAGACGAGATTGAAGTTTTCTGCAAAACCACAAGATGTGCATGCAAATGGTGCTTTTCGCAGAAGGCGCACGTGGATTTCTACCAAACAACGTGCTAAGCATGCCGATGCTGCTCTTTTTAGCACCCGCGCACGGATTCGTACGAAAACGCGTTTTAAGCATGCACATGCATCTTTTGGTAGACGAGATTGAAGTTTTCTGCAAAAGCACAAGATGTGCATGCAAATGGTGCTTTTCGTAGAACGCGCACGGGGATGTCTACCAAACAACGTGCTCAGCATGCCGATGCTGCTCTTTTTAGCACCCGCGCACGGATTCGTGCGAAAACGCGTTCTAAGCATGCACATGCATCTTTTGGTAGACGAGATTGAAGTTTTCTGCAAAACCACAAGATGTGCATGCAAATGGTGCTTTTCGCAGAACGCGCACGTGGATTTCTACCAAACAACGTGCTAAGCATGCCGATGCTGCTCTTTTTAGCAACCGCGCACGGATTCGTGCGAAAACGCGTTTTAAGCATGCACATGCATCTTTTGGTAGACGAGATTGAAGTTTTCTGCAAAACCACAAAATGTGCATGCAAATGGTGCTTTTGGCAGAACGCGCACGTGGATTTCTACCAAACGACGTGCTAAGCATGGCGATGCTGCACTTTTTAGCACCCGCGCACGGATTCGTGCGAAAACGCGTTTTAAGCATGCACATGCATCTTTTGGTAGACGCGGATGAAGTTTTCTGCAAAACCACAAGATGTGCATGCAAATGGTGCTTTTGGCAGAACGCGCACGTGGATTTCTACCAAACGACGTGCTAAGCATGCCGATGCTGCTCTTTTTAGCACCCGCGCACGGATTTGTGCGAAAACGCGTTTTAAGCATGCACATGCATCTTTTGGTAGACGAGATTGAAGTTTTCTGCAAAACCACAAGATGTGCATGCAAATGGTGCTTTTCGCAGAACGCGCACGTGGATTTCTACCAAACAACGTGCTAAGCATGCCGATGCTGCTCTCTTTAGCACCCGCGCACGGATTCGTGCGAAAACGCGTTTTAAGCATGCACATGCATCTTTTGGTAGACGAGATTGAAGTTTTCTGCAAAACCACAAGATGTGCATGCAAATGGTGCTTTTCGCACAACGCGCACGTGGATTTCTACCAAACAACGTGCTAAGCATGCCGATGCTGCTCTTTTTAGCACCCGCGCACGGATTCGTGCGAAAACTCGTTTTTAAGCATGCACATGCATCTTTTGGTAGACGAGATTGAAGTTTTCTGCAAAACCACAAGATGTGCATGCAAATGGTGCTTTTCGCAGAACGCGCACGTGGATTTCTACCAAACAACGTGCTAAGCATGCCGATGCTGCTCTTTTTAGCACCCGCGCACGGATTCGTGCGAAAACGCGTTTTAAGCATGCACATGCATCTTTTGGTAGACGCGGATGAAGTTTTCTGCAAAACCACAAGATGTGCATGCAAATGGTGCTTTTGGCAGAACGCGCACGTGGATTTCTACCAAACGACGTGCTAAGCATGCCGATGCTGCTCTTTTTAGCACCCGCGCACGGATTTGTGCGAAAACGCGTTTTAAAGCATGCACATGCATCTTTTGGTAGACGCGGATGAAGTTTTCTGCAAAACCACAAGATGTGCATGCAAATGGTGCTCTTGGGCAGAACGCGCACGTGGATTTCTACCAAACGACGTGCTAAGCATGCCGATGCTGCTCTTTTTAGCACCCGCGCACGGATTTGTGCGAAAACGCGTTTTAAGCATGCACATGCATCTTTTGGTAGACGAGATTGAAGTTTTCTGCAAAACCACAAGATGTGCATGCAAATGGTGCTTTTCGCAGAACGCGCACGTGGATTTCTACCAAACAACGTGCTAAGCATGCCGATGCTGCTCTTTTTAGCACCCGCGCACGGATTCGTGCGAAAACGCGTTTTAAGCATGCACATGCATCTTTTGGTAGACGAGATTGAAGTTTTCTGCAAAACCACAAGATGTGCATGCAAATGGTGCTCTTGGCAGAACGCGCACGTGGATTTCTACCAAACAACGTGCTAAGCATGCCGATGCTGCTCTTTTTAGCACCCCGCGCACGGATTCGTGCGAAAACTCGTTTTAAGCATGCACATGCATCTTTTGGTAGACGAGATTGAAGTTTTCTGCAAAACCACAAGATGTGCATGCAAATGGTGCTTTTCGCAGAACGCGCACGTGGATTTCTACCAAACAACGTGCTAAGCATGCCGATGCTGCTCTTTTAGCACCCGCGCACGGATTCGTGCGAAAACGCGTTTTAAGCATGCACATGCATCTTTTGGTAGACGCGGATGAAGTTTTCTGCAAAACCACAAGATGTGCATGCAAATGCTGCTTTTGGCAGAACGCGCACGTGGATTTCTACCAAACGACGTGCTAAGCATGCCGATGCTGTTCTTTTTAGCACCCGCGCACGGATTCGTGCGAAAACGCGTTTTAAGCATGCACATGCATCTTTGGGTAGACGCGGATGAAGTTTTCTGGAAAACCACAAGATGTGCATGCAAATGGTGCTCTTGGCAGAACGCGCACGTGGATTTCTACCAAACGACGTGCTAAGCATGCCGATGCTGCTCTTTTTAGCACCCGCGCACGGATTTGTGCGAAAACGCGTTTTAAGCATGCACATGCATCTTTTGGTAGACGAGATTGAAGTTTTCTGCAAAACCACAAGATGTGCATGCAAATGGTGCTTTTCGCAGAAGGCGCACGTGGATTTCTACCAAACAACGTGCTAAGCATGCCGATGCTGCTCTTTTTAGCACCCGCGCACGGATTCGTGCGAAAACGCGTTTTAAGCATGCACATGCATCTTTTGGTAGACGAGATTGAAGTTTTCTGCAAAAGCACAAGATGTGCATGCAAATGGTGCTTTTCGCAGAACGCGCACGTGGATTTCTACCAAACAACGTGCTCAGCATGCCGATGCTGCTCTTTTTAGCACCCGCGCACGGATTCGTGCGAAAACGCGTTTTAAGCATGCACATGCATCTTTTGGTAGACGAGATTTAAGTTTTCTGCAAAACCACAAGATGTGCATGGAAATGGTGCTTTTCGCAGAACGCGCACGTGGATTTCTACCAAACAACGTGCTAAGCATGCCGATGCTGCTCTTTTTAGCACCCGCGCACGGATTCGTGCGTAAACGCGTTTTAAGCATGCACATGCATCTTTTGGTAGACGAGATTGAAGTTTTCTGCAAAACCACAAGATGTGCATGCAAATGGTGCTTTTCGCAGAACGCGCACGTGGATTTCTACCAAACGACGTGCTAAGCATGCCGATGCTGCTCTTTTTAGCACCCGCGCACGGATTCGTGCGAAAACGCGTTTTAAGCATGCACATGCATCTTTTGGTAGACGAGATTGAAGTTTTCTGCAAAACCACAAGATGTGCATGCAAATGGTGCTTTTGGCAGAACGCGCACGTGGATTTCTACCAAACGACGTGCTAAGCATGCCGATGCTGCTCTTTTTAGCACCCGCGCACGGATTCGCGCGAAAACGCGTTTTAAGCATGCACCATGCATCTTTTGGTAGACGAGATTTAAGTTTTCTGCAAAACCACAAGATGTGCATGGAAATGGTGCTTTTCGCAGAACGCGCACGTGGATTTCTACCAAACAACGTGCTAAGCATGCCGATGCTGCTCTTTTTAGCACCCGCGCACGGATTCGTGCGTAAACGCGTTTTAAGCATGCACATGCATCTTTTGGTAGACGAGATTGAAGTTTTCTGCAAACCACAAGATGTGCATGCAAATGGTGCTTTTCGCAGAACGCGCACGTGGATTTCTACCAAACGACGTGCTAAGCATGCCGATGCTGCTCTTTTTAGCACCCGCGCACGGATTCGTGCGAAAACGCGTTTTAAGCATGCACATGCATCTTTTGGTAGACGAGATTGAAGTTTTCTGCAAAACCACAAGATGTGCATGCAAATGGTGCTTTTGGCAGAACGCGCACGTGGATTTCTACCAAACGACGTGCTAAGCATGCCGATGCTGCTCTTTTTAGCACCCGCGCACGGATTCGCGCGAAAACGCGTTTTAAGCATGCACATGCATCTTTTGGTAGACGCGGATGAAGTTTTCTGCAAAACCACAAGATGTGCATGCAAATGGTGCTTTTGGCAGAACGCGCACGTGGATTTCTACCAAACGACGTGCTAAGCATGCCGATGCTGTTCTTTTTAGCACCCGCGCACGGATTCGTGCGAAAACGCGTTTTAAGCATGCACATGCATCTTTGGGTAGACGCGGATGAAGTTTTCTGCAAAACCACAAGATGTGCATGCAAATGGTGCTCTTGGCAGAACGCGCACGTGGATTTCTACCAAACGACGTGCTAAGCATGCCGATGCTGCTCTTTTTAGCACCCGCGCACGGATTTGTGCGAAAACGCGTTTTAAGCATGCACATGCATGTTTTGGTAGACGAGATTGAAGTTTTCTGCAAAACCACAAGATGTGCATGCAAATTGTGCTTTTCGCAGAAGGCGCACGTGGATTTCTACCAAACAACGTGCTAAGCATGCCGATGCTGCTCTTTTTAGCACCCGCGCACGGATTTGTGCGAAAACGCGTTTTAAGCATGCACATGCATCTTTTGGTAGACGAGATTGAAGTTTTCTGCAAAACCACAAGATGTGCATGCAAATGGTGCTTTTCGCAGAACGCGCACGTGGATTTCTACCAAACGACGTGCTAAGCATGCCGATGCTGCTCTTTTTAGCACCCGCGCACGGATTCGCGCGAAAACGCGTTTTAAGCATGCACATGCATCTTTTGGTAGACGAGATTGAAGTTTTCTGCAAAACCACAAGATGTGCATGCAAATGGCGCTTTTCGCAGAACGCGCACGTGGATTTCTACCAAACAACGTGCTAAGTATGCCGATGCTGCTCTTTTTAGCACCCGCGCACGGATTCGTGCGAAAACGCGTTTTAAGCATGCACATGCATCTTTTGGTAGACGAGATTGAAGTTTTCTGCAAAACCACAAGATGTGCATGCAAATGGTGCTTTTCGCAGAACGCGCACGTGGATTTCTACCAAACAACGTGCTAAGCATGCCGATGCTGCTCTTTTTAGCACCCGCGCACAGATTCGTGCGAAAACGCGTTTTAAGCATGCACATGCATCTTTTGGTAGACGAGATTGAAGTTTTCTGCAAAACCACAAGATGTGCATGCAAATGGTGCTTTTCGCAGAACGCGCACGTGGATTTCTACCAAACAACGTGCTAAGCATGCCGATGCTGCTCTTTTTAGCACCCGCGAGAGGATTCGTGCGAAAACGCGTTTTAAGCATGCACATGCATCTTTTGGTAGACGAGATTGAAGTTTTCTGCAAAACCACAAGATGTGCATGCAAATGGTGCTTTTCGCAGAACGCGCACGTGGATTTCTACCAAACAACGTGCTAAGCATGCCGATGCTGCTCTTTTTTAGCACCCACGCATAGATTTGTGCGAAAACGCGTTTTAAGCATGCACATGCATCTTTTGGTAGACGCGGATGAAGTTTTCTGCAAAACCACAAGATGTGCATGCAAATGGTGCTCTTGGCAGAACGCGCACGTGGGTTTCTACCAAACGACGTGCTAAGCATGCCGATGCTGCTCTTTTTAGCACCCGCGCACGGATTTGTGCGAAAACGCGTTTTAAGCATGCACATGCATCTTTTGGTAGACGAGATTGAAGTTTTCTGCAAAACCACAAGATGTGCATGCAAATGGTGCTTTTCGCAGAACGCGCACGTGGATTTCTACCAAACAACGTGCTAAGCATGCCGATGCTGCTCTTTTTAGCACCCGCGCACGGATTCGTGCGAAAACGCGTTTTAAGCATGCACATGCATCTTTTGGTAGACGAGATTGAAGTTTTCTGCAAAAGCACAAGTTGTGCATGCAAATGGTGCTTTTCGCAAAACGCGCACGTGGATTGCTACCAAACAACGTGCTCAGCATGCCGATGCTGCTCTTTTTAGCACCCGCGCACGGATTCGTGCGAAAACGCGTTTTAAGCATGCACATGCATCTTTTGGTAGACGAGATTGAAGTTTTCTGCAAAACCACAAGATGTGCATGCAAATGGTGCTTTTGGCAGAACGCGCACAGAGGATTTCTACCAAACGACGTGCTAAGCATGCCGATGCTGCTCTTTTTAGCACCCGCGCACGGATTCGCGCGAAAACGCGTTTTAAGCATGCACATGCATCTTTTGGTAGACGCGGATTAAGTTTTCTGCAAAACCACAAGATGTGCATGCAAATGGTGCTTTTGGCAGAACGCGCACGTGGATTTCTACCAAACGACTTGCTAAGCATGCCGATGCTACTATTTTTAGCACCCGCGCACGGATTTGTGCGAAAACGCGTTTTAAGCATGCACATGCACCTTTTGGTAGACGAGATTGAAGTTTTCTGCAAAACCACAAGATGTGCACGCAAATGGTGCTTTTTGCAGAACGCGCACGTGGATTTCTACCAAACAACGTGCTAAGCATGCCGATGCTGCTCTTTTTAGCACCCGTGCACGGATTCGTGCGAAAACGCGTTTTAAGCATGCACATGCATCTTTTGGTAGACGCGGATGAAGTTTTCTGCAAAACCACAAGATGTGCATGCAAATGGTGCTCTTGGCAGAACGCGCACGTGGATTTCTACCAAACGACGTGCTAAGCATGCCGATGCTGCTCTTTTTAGCACCCGCGCACGGATTTGTGCGAAAACGCGTTTTAAGCATGCACATGCATCTTTTGGTAGACGAGATTGAAGTTTTCTGCAAAACCACAAGATGTGCATGCAAATGGTGCTTTTCGCAGAACGCGCACGTGGATTTCTACCAAACAACGTGCTAAGCATGCCGATGCTGCTCTTTTTAGCACCCGCGCACGGATTCGTGCGAAAACGCGTTTTAAGCATGCACATGCATCTTTTGGTAGACGAGATTGAAGTTTTCTGCAAAACCACAAGATTTGCATGCAAATGGTGCTTTTCGCAGAACGCGCACGTGGATTTCTACCAAACAACGTGCTAAGCATGCCGATGCTGCTCTTTTTAGCACCCGCGCACGGATTCGTGCGAAAACGCGTTTTAAGCATGCACATGCATCTTTTGGTAGACGAGATTGAAGTTTTCTGCAAAACCACAAGATGTGCATGCAAATGGTGCTTTTCGCAGAACGCGCACGTGGATTTCTACCAAACAACGTGCTAAGCATGCCGATGCTGCTCTTTTTAGCACCCGCGCACGGATTCGAGCGAAAACGCGTTTTAAGCATGCACATGCATCTTTTGGTAGACGAGATTGAAGTTTTCTGCAAAACCACAAGATGTGCATGCAAATGGTGCTTTTCGCAGAACGCGCACGTGGATTTCTACCAAACAACGTGCTAAGCATGCCGATGCTGCTCTTTTTAGCACCCGCGCACGGATTCGTGCGAAAACGCGTTTTAAGCATGCACATGAATCTTTTGGTAGACGCGGATGAAGTTTTCTGCAAAACCACAATATGTGCATGCAAATGGTGCTTTTGGCAGAACGCGCACGTGGATTTCTACCAAACGACGTGCTAAGTATGCCGATGCTGTTCTTTTTAGCACCCGCGCACGGATTCGTGCGAAAACGCGTTTTAAGCATGCACATGCATCTTTTGGTAGACGCGGATGAAGTTTTCTGCAAAACCACAAGATGTGCATGCAAATGGTGCTCTTGGCAGAACGCGCACGTGGATTTCTACCAAACGACGTGCTAAGCATGCCGATGCTGCTCTTTTTAGCACCCGCGCACGGATTCGTGCGAAAACGCGTTTTAAGCATGCACATGCATCTTTTGGTAGACGAGATTGAAGTTTTCTGCAAAACCACAAGATGTGCATGCAAATGGTGCTTTTCGCAGAACGCGCACGTGGATTTCTACCAAACAACGTGCTAAGCATGCCGATGCTGCTCTTTTTAGCACCCGCGCACGGATTCGTGCGAAAACGCGTTTTAAGCATGCACATGCATCTTTTGGTAGACGCGGATGAAGTTTTCTGCAAAACCACAAGATGTTCATGCAAATGGTGCTCTTGGCAGAACGCGCACGTGGATTTCTACCAAACGACGTGCTAAGCATGCCGATGCTGCTCTTTTTAGCACCCGCGCACGGATTTGTGCGAAAACGCGTTTTAAGCATGCACATGCATCTTTTGGTAGACGAGATTGAAGTTTTCTGCAAAAGCACAAGATGTGCATGCAAATGGTGCTTTTCGCAGAACGCGCACGTGGATTTCTACCAAACAACGTGCTAAGCATGCCGATGCTGCTCTTTTTAGCACCCGCGCACGGATTCGTGCGAAAACGCGTTTTAAGCATGCACATGCATCTTTTGGTAGACGAGATTGAAGTTTTCTGCAAAACCACAAGATGTGCATGCAAATGGTGCTTTTCGCAGAACGCGCACGTGGATTTCTACCAAACAACGTGCTAAGCATGCCGATGCTGCTCTTTTTAGCACCCGCGCACGGATTCGTGCGAAAACGCGTTTTAAGCATGCACATGCATCTTTTGGTAGACGCGGATGAAGTTTTCTGCAAAACCACAAGATGTGCATGCAAATGGTGCTTTTGGCAGAACGCGCACGTGGATTTCTACCAAACGACGTGCTAAGCATGCCGATGCTGTTCTTTTTAGCACCCGCGCACGGATTCGTGCGAAAACGCGTTTTAAGCATGCACATGCATCTTTGGGTAGACGGGGATGAAGTTTTCTGCAAAACCACAAGATGTGCATGCAAATGGTGCTCTTGGCAGAACGCGCACGTGGATTTCTACCAAACGACGTGCTAAGCATGCCGATGCTGCTCTTTTTAGCACCCGCGCACGGATTTGTGCGAAAACGCGTTTTAAGCATGCACATGCATCTTTTGGTAGACGAGATTGAAGTTTTCTGCAAAAATACAAGATGTGCATGCAAATGGTGCTTTTCGCAGAAGGCGCACGTGGATTTCTACCAAACAACGTGCTAAGCATGCCGATGCTGCTCTTTTTAGCACCCGCGCACGGATTCGTGCGAAAACGCGTTTTAAGCATGCACATGCATCTTTTGGTAGACGAGATTGAAGTTTTCTGCAAAAGCACAAGATGTGCATGCAAATGGTGCTTTTCGCAGAACGCGCACGTGGATTTCTACCAAACAACGTGCTCAGCATGCCGATGCTGCTCTTTTTAGCACCCGCGCACGGATTCGTGCGAAAACGCGTTTTAAGCATGCACATGCATCTTTTGGTAGACGAGATTGAAGTTTTCTGCAAAACCACAAGATGTGCATGCAAATGGTGCTTTTCGCAGAACGCGCACGTGGATTTCTACCAAACAACGTGCTAAGCATGCCGATGCTGCTCTTTTTAGCACCCGCGCACGGATTCGTGCGAAAACGCGTTTTAAGCATGCACATGCATCTTTTGGTAGACGAGATTGAAGTTTTCTGCAAAACCACAAGATGTGCATGCAAATGGTGCTTTTCGCAGAACGCGCACGTGGATTTCTACCAAACAACGTGCTAAGCATGCCGATGCTGCTCTTTTTAGCACCCGCGCACGGATTCGTGCGAAAACGCGTTTTAAGCATGCACATGCATCTTTTGGTAGACGAGATTGAAGTTTTCTGCAAAAGCACAAGATGTGCATGCAAATGGTGCTTTTCGCAGAACGCGCACGTGGATTTCTACCAAACAACGTGCTAAGCATGCCGATGCTGCTCTTTTTAGCACCCCGCGCATGGATTCGTGCGAAAACGCGTTTTAAGCATTCACATGCATCTTTTGGTAGACGAGATTGAAGTTTTCTGCAAAACCACAAGATGTGCATGCAAATGGTGCTTTTGGCAGAACGCGCACGTGGATTTCTACCAAACGACGTGCTAAGCATGCCGATGCTGCTCTTTTTAGCACCCGCGCACGGATTTGTGCGAAAACGCGTTTTAAGCATGCACATGCATCTTTTGGTAGACGCGGATGAAGTTTTCTGGAAAACCACAATATGTGCATGCAAATGGTGCTCTTGGCAGAACGCGCACGTGGATTTCTACCAAACGACGTGCTAAGCATGCCGATGCTGCTCTTTTTAGCACCCGCGCACGGATTTGTGCGAAAACGCGTTTTAAGCATGCACATGCATCTTTTGGAAGACGAGATTGAAGTTTTCTGCAAAACCACAAGATGTGCATGCAAATGGTGCTTTTCGCAGAAGGCGCACGTGGATTTCTACCAAACAACGTGCTAAGCATGCCGATGCTGCTCTTTTTAGCACCCGCGCACGGATTCGTGCGAAAACGCGTTTTAAGCATGCACATGCATCTTTTGGTAGAGGAGATTGAAGTTTTCTGCAAAAGCACAAGATGTGCATGCAAATGGTGCTTTTCGCAGAACGCGCACGTGGATTTCTACCAAACAACGTGCTCAGCATGCCGATGCTGCTCTTTTTAGCACCCGCGCACGGATTCGTGCGAAAACGCGTTTTAAGCATGCACATGCATCTTTTGGTAGACGAGATTGAAGTTTTCTGCAAAACCACAAGATGTGCATGCAAATGGTGCTTTTCGCAGAACGCGCACGTGGATTTCTACCAAACAACGTGCTAAGCATGCCGATGCTGCTCTTTTTAGCACCCGCGCACGGATTCGTGCGAAAACGCGTTTTAAGCATGCACATGCATCTTTTGGTAGACGAGATTGAAGTTTTCTGCAAAACCACAAGATGTGCATGCAAATGGTGCTTTTCGCAGAACGCGCACGTGGATTTCTACCAAACAACGTGCTAAGCATGCCGATGCTGCTCTTTTTAGCACCCGCGCACGGATTCGTGCGAAAACGCGTTTTAAGCATGCACATGCATCTTTTGGTAGACGAGATTGAAGTTTTCTGCAAAACCACAAGATGTGCATGCAAATGGTGCTTTTCGCAGAACGCGCACGTGGATTTCTACCAAACAACGTGCTAAGCATGCCGATGCTGCTCTTTTTAGCACCCGCGCACGGATTCGTGCGAAAACGCGTTTTAAGCATGCACATGCATCTTTTGGTAGACGCGGATGAAGTTTTCTGCAAAACCACAAGATGTGCATGCAAATGGTGCTTTTGGCAGAACGCGCACGTGGATTTCTACCAAACGACGTGCTAAGCATGCCGATGCTGTTCTTTTTAGCACCCGCGCACGGATTCGTGCGAAAACGCGTTTTAAGCATGCACATGCATCTTTGGGTAGACGGGGATGAAGTTTTCTGCAAAACCACAAGATGTGCATGCAAATGGTGCTCTTGGCAGAACGCGCACGTGGATTTCTACCAAACGACGTGCTAAGCATGCCGATGCTGCTCTTTTTAGCACCCGCGCACGGATTTGTGCGAAAACGCGTTTTAAGCATGCACATGCATCTTTTGGTAGACGAGATTGAAGTTTTCTGCAAAACCACAAGATGTGCATGCAAATGGTGCTTTTCGCAGAAGGCGCACGTGGATTTCTACCAAACAACGTGCTAAGCATGCCGATGCTGCTCTTTTTAGCACCCGCGCACGGATTCGTGCGAAAACGCGTTTTAAGCATGCACATGCATCTTTTGGTAGACGAGATTGAAGTTTTCTGCAAAAGCACAAGATGTGCATGCAAATGGTGCTTTTCGCAGAACGCGCACGTGGATTTCTACCAAACAACGTGCTCAGCATGCCGATGCTGCTCTTTTTAGCACCCGCGCACGGATTCGTGCGAAAACGCGTTTTAAGCATGCACATGCATCTTTTGGTAGACGAGATTGAAGTTTTCTGCAAAACCACAAGATGTGCATGCAAATGGTGCTTTTCGCAGAACGCGCACGTGGATTTCTACCAAACAACGTGCTAAGCATGCCGATGCTGCTCTTTTTAGCACCCGCGCACGGATTCGTGCGAAAACGCGTTTTAAGCATGCACATGCATCTTTTGGTAGACGAGATTGAAGTTTTCTGCAAAACCACAAGATGTGCATGCAAATGGTGCTTTTCGCCGAACGCGCACGTGGATTTCTACCAAACAACGTGCTAAGCATGCCGATGCTGCTCTTTTTAGCACCCGCGCACGGATTCTTGCGAAAACGCGTTTTAAGCATGCACATGCATCTTTTGGTAGACGAGATTGAAGTTTTCTGCAAAACCACAAGATGTGCATGCAAATGGTGCTTTTCGCAGAACGCGCACGTGGATTTCTACCAAACAACGTGCTAAGCATGCCGATGCTGCTCTTTTTAGCACCCGCGCACGGATTCGTGCGAAAACGCGTTTTAAGCATGCACATGCATCTTTTGGTAGACGCGGATGAAGTTTTCTGCAAAACCACAAGATGTGCATGCAAATGGTGCTTTTGGCAGAACGCGCACGTGGATTTCTACCAAACGACGTGCTAAGCATGCCGATGCTGTTCTTTTTAGCACCCGCGCACGGATTCGTGCGAAAACGCGTTTTAAGCATGCACATGCATCTTTGGGTAGACGCGGATGAAGTTTTCTGCAAAACCACAAGATGTGCATGCAAATGGTGCTCTTGGCAGAACACGCACGTGGATTTCTACCAAACGACGTGCTAAGCATGCCGATGCTGCTCTTTTTAGCACCCGCGCACGGATTTGTGCGAAAATGCGTTTTAAGCATGCACATGCATCTTTTGGTAGACGAGATTGAAGTTTTCTGCAAAACCACAAGATGTGCATGCAAATGGTGCTTTTCGCAGAAGGCGCACGTGGATTTCTACCAAACAACGTGCTAAGCATGCCGATGCTGCTCTTTTTAGCACCCGCGCACGGATTCGTGCGAAAACGCGTTTTAAGCATGCACATGCATCTTTTGGTAGACGAGATTGAAGTTTTCTGCAAAACCACAAGATGTGCATGCAAATGGTGCTTTTCGCAGAACGCGCACGTGGATTTCTACCAAACAACGTGCTAAGCATGCCGATGCTGCTCTTTTTAGCACCCGCGCACGGATTCGTGCGAAAACGCGTTTTAAGCATGCACATGCATCTTTTGGTAGACGAGATTGAAGTTTTCTGCAAAACCACAAGATGTGCATGCAAATGGTGCTTTTCGCAGAACGCGCACGTGGATTTCTACCAAACAACGTGCTAAGCATGCCGATGCTGCTCTTTTTAGCACCCGCGCACGGATTCGTGCGAAAACGCGTTTTAAGCATGCACATGCATCTTTTGGTAGACGCGGATGAAGTTTTCTGCAAAACCACAAGATGTGCATGCAAATGGTGCTTTTGGCAGAACGCGCACGTGGATTTCTACCAAACGACGTGCTAAGCATGCCGATGCTGTTCTTTTTAGCACCCGCGCACGGATTCGTGCGAAAACGCGTTTTAAGCATGCACATGCATCTTTGGGTAGACGGGGATGAAGTTTTCTGCAAAACCACAAGATGTGCATGCAAATGGTGCTCTTGGCAGAACGCGCACGTGGATTTCTACCAAACGACGTGCTAAGCATGCCGATGCTGCTCTTTTTAGCACCCGCGCACGGATTTGTGCGAAAACGCGTTTTAAGCATGCACATGCATCTTTTGGTAGACGAGATTGAAGTTTTCTGCAAAAATACAAGATGTGCATGCAAATGGTGCTTTTCGCAGAAGGCGCACGTGGATTTCTACCAAACAACGTGCTAAGCATGCCGATGCTGCTCTTTTTAGCACCCGCGCACGGATTCGTGCGAAAACGCGTTTTAAGCATGCACATGCATCTTTTGGTAGACGAGATTGAAGTTTTCTGCAAAAGCACAAGATGTGCATGCAAATGGTGCTTTTCGCAGAACGCGCACGTGGATTTCTACCAAACAACGTGCTCAGCATGCCGATGCTGCTCTTTTTAGCACCCGCGCACGGATTCGTGCGAAAACGCGTTTTAAGCATGCACATGCATCTTTTGGTAGACGAGATTGAAGTTTTCTGCAAAACCACAAGATGTGCATGCAAATGGTGCTTTTCGCAGAACGCGCACGTGGATTTCTACCAAACAACGTGCTAAGCATGCCGATGCTGCTCTTTTTAGCACCCGCGCACGGATTCGTGCGAAAACGCGTTTTAAGCATGCACATGCATCTTTTGGTAGACGAGATTGAAGTTTTCTGCAAAACCACAAGATGTGCATGCAAATGGTGCTTTTCGCAGAACGCGCACGTGGATTTCTACCAAACAACGTGCTAAGCATGCCGATGCTGCTCTTTTTAGCACCCGCGCACGGATTCGTGCGAAAACGCGTTTTAAGCATGCACATGCATCTTTTGGTAGACGAGATTGAAGTTTTCTGCAAAAGCACAAGATGTGCATGCAAATGGTGCTTTTCGCAGAACGCGCACGTGGATTTCTACCAAACAACGTGCTAAGCATGCCGATGCTGCTCTTTTTAGCACCCGCGCATGGATTCGTGCGAAAACGCGTTTTAAGCATGCACATGCATCTTTTGGTAGACGAGATTGAAGTTTTCTGCAAAACCACAAGATGTGCATGCAAATGGTGCTTTTGGCAGAACGCGCACGTGGATTTCTACCAAACGACGTGCTAAGCATGCCGATGCTGCTCTTTTTAGCACCCGCGCACGGATTTGTGCGAAAACGCGTTTTAAGCATGCACATGCATCTTTTGGTAGACGCGGATGAAGTTTTCTGGAAAACCACAATATGTGCATGCAAATGGTGCTCTTGGCAGAACGCGCACGTGGATTTCTACCAAACGACGTGCTAAGCATGCCGATGCTGCTCTTTTTAGCACCCGCGCACGGATTTGTGCGAAAACGCGTTTTAAGCATGCACATGAATCTTTTGGAAGACGAGATTGAAGTTTTCTGCAAAACCACAAGATGTGCATGCAAATGGTGCTTTTCGCAGAAGGCGCACGTGGATTTCTACCAAACAACGTGCTAAGCATGCCGATGCTGCTCTTTTTAGCACCCGCGCACGGATTCGTGCGAAAACGCGTTTTAAGCATGGACATGCATCTTTTGGTAGAGGAGATTGAAGTTTTCTGCAAAAGCACAAGATGTGCATGCAAATGGTGCTTTTCGCAGAACGCGCACGTGGATTTCTACCAAACAACGTGCTCAGCATGCCGATGCTGCTCTTTTTAGCACCCGCGCACGGATTCGTGCGAAAACGCGTTTTAAGCATGCACATGCATCTTTTGGTAGACGAGATTGAAGTTTTCTGCAAAACCACAAGATGTGCATGCAAATGGTGCTTTTCGCAGAACGCGCACGTGGATTTCTACCAAACAACGTGCTAAGCATGCCGATGCTGCTCTTTTTAGCACCCGCGCACGGATTCGTGCGAAAACGCGTTTTAAGCATGCACATGCATCTTTTGGTAGACGAGATTGAAGTTTTCTGCAAAACCACAAGATGTGCATGCAAATGGTGCTTTTCGCAGAACGCGCACGTGGATTTCTACCAAACAACGTGCTAAGCATGCCGATGCTGCTCTTTTTAGCACCCGCGCACGGATTCGTGCGAAAACGCGTTTTAAGCATGCACATGCATCTTTTGGTAGACGAGATTGAAGTTTTCTGCAAAACCACAAGATGTGCATGCAAATGGTGCTTTTCGCAGAACGCGCACGTGGATTTCTACCAAACAACGTGCTAAGCATGCCGATGCTGCTCTTTTTAGCACCCGCGCACGGATTCGTGCGAAAACGCGTTTTAAGCATGCACATGCATCTTTTGGTAGACGCGGATGAAGTTTTCTGCAAAACCACAAGATGTGCATGCAAATGGTGCTTTTGGCAGAACGCGCACGTGGATTTCTACCAAACGACGTGCTAAGCATGCCGATGCTGTTCTTTTTAGCACCCGCGCACGGATTCGTGCGAAAACGCGTTTTAAGCATGCACATGCATCTTTGGGTAGACGGGGATGAAGTTTTCTGCAAAAATACAAGATGTGCATGCAAATGGTGCTTTTCGCAGAAGGCGCACGTGGATTTCTACCAAACAACGTGCTAAGCATGCCGATGCTGCTCTTTTTAGCACCCGCGCACGGATTCGTGCGAAAACGCGTTTTAAGCATGCACATGCATCTTTTGGTAGACGAGATTGAAGTTTTCTGCAAAAGCACAAGATGTGCATGCAAATGGTGCTTTTCGCAGAACGCGCACGTGGATTTCTACCAAACAACGTGCTCAGCATGCCGATGCTGCTCTTTTTAGCACCCGCGCACGGATTCGTGCGAAAACGCGTTTTAAGCATGCACATGCATCTTTTGGTAGACGAGATTGAAGTTTTCTGCAAAACCACAAGATGTGCATGCAAATGGTGCTTTTCGCAGAACGCGCACGTGGATTTCTACCAAACAACGTGCTAAGCATGCCGATGCTGCTCTTTTTAGCACCCGCGCACGGATTCGTGCGAAAACGCGTTTTAAGCATGCACATGCATCTTTTGGTAGACGAGATTGAAGTTTTCTGCAAAACCACAAGATGTGCATGCAAATGGTGCTTTTCGCAGAACGCGCACGTGGATTTCTACCAAACAACGTGCTAAGCATGCCGATGCTGCTCTTTTTAGCACCCGCGCACGGATTCGTGCGAAAACGCGTTTTAAGCATGCACATGCATCTTTTGGTAGACGAGATTGAAGTTTTCTGCAAAAGCACAAGATGTGCATGCAAATGGTGCTTTTCGCAGAACGCGCACGTGGATTTCTACCAAACAACGTGCTAAGCATGCCGATGCTGCTCTTTTTAGCACCCGCGCATGGATTCGTGCGAAAACGCGTTTTAAGCATGCACATGCATCTTTTGGTAGACGAGATTGAAGTTTTCTGCAAAACCACAAGATGTGCATGCAAATGGTGCTTTTGGCAGAACGCGCACGTGGATTTCTACCAAACGACGTGCTAAGCATGCCGATGCTGCTCTTTTTAGCACCCGCGCACGGATTTGTGCGAAAACGCGTTTTAAGCATGCACATGCATCTTTTGGTAGACGCGGATGAAGTTTTCTGGAAAACCACAATATGTGCATGCAAATGGTGCTCTTGGCAGAACGCGCACGTGGATTTCTACCAAACGACGTGCTAAGCATGCCGATGCTGCTCTTTTTAGCACCCGCGCACGGATTTGTGCGAAAACGCGTTTTAAGCATGCACATGAATCTTTTGGAAGACGAGATTGAAGTTTTCTGCAAAACCACAAGATGTGCATGCAAATGGTGCTTTTCGCAGAAGGCGCACGTGGATTTCTACCAAACAACGTGCTAAGCATGCCGATGCTGCTCTTTTTAGCACCCGCGCACGGATTCGTGCGAAAACGCGTTTTAAGCATGGACATGCATCTTTTGGTAGAGGAGATTGAAGTTTTCTGCAAAAGCACAAGATGTGCATGCAAATGGTGCTTTTGGCAGAACGCGCACGTGGATTTCTACCAAACGACGTGCTAAGCATGCCGATGCTGTTCTTTTTAGCACCCGCGCACGGATTCGTGCGAAAACGCGTTTTAAGCATGCACATGCATCTTTGGGTAGACGGGGATGAAGTTTTCTGCAAAACCACAAGATGTGCATGCAAATGGTGCTCTTGGCAGAACGCGCACGTGGATTTCTACCAAACGACGTGCTAAGCATGCCGATGCTGCTCTTTTTAGCACCCGCGCACGGATTTGTGCGAAAACGCGTTTTAAGCATGCACATGCATCTTTTGGTAGACGAGATTGAAGTTTTCTGCAAAACCACAAGATGTGCATGCAAATGGTGCTTTTCGCAGAAGGCGCACGTGGATTTCTACCAAACAACGTGCTAAGCATGCCGATGCTGCTCTTTTTAGCACCCGCGCACGGATTCGTGCGAAAACGCGTTTTAAGCATGCACATGCATCTTTTGGTAGACGAGATTGAAGTTTTCTGCAAAAGCACAAGATGTGCATGCAAATGGTGCTTTTCGCAGAACGCGCACGTGGATTTCTACCAAACAACGTGCTCAGCATGCCGATGCTGCTCTTTTTAGCACCCGCGCACGGATTCGTGCGAAAACGCGTTTTAAGCATGCACATGCATCTTTTGGTAGACGAGATTGAAGTTTTCTGCAAAACCACAAGATGTGCATGCAAATGGTGCTTTTCGCAGAACGCGCACGTGGATTTCTACCAAACAACGTGCTAAGCATGCCGATGCTGCTCTTTTTAGCACCCGCGCACGGATTCGTGCGAAAACGCGTTTTAAGCATGCACATGCATCTTTTGGTAGACGAGATTGAAGTTTTCTGCAAAACCACAAGATGTGCATGCAAATGGTGCTTTTCGCCGAACGCGCACGTGGATTTCTACCAAACAACGTGCTAAGCATGCCGATGCTGCTCTTTTTAGCACCCGCGCACGGATTCGTGCGAAAACGCGTTTTAAGCATGCACATGCATCTTTTGGTAGACGAGATTGAAGTTTTCTGCAAAACCACAAGATGTGCATGCAAATGGTGCTTTTCGCAGAACGCGCACGTGGATTTCTACCAAACAACGTGCTAAGCATGCCGATGCTGCTCTTTTTAGCACCCGCGCACAGATTCGTGCGAAAACGCGTTTTAAGCATGCACATGCATCTTTTGGTAGACGCGGATGAAGTTTTCTGCAAAACCACAAGATGTGCATGCAAATGGTGCTTTTGGCAGAACGCGCACGTGGATTTCTACCAAACGACGTGCTAAGCATGCCGATGCTGTTCTTTTTAGCACCCGCGCACGGATTCGTGCGAAAACGCGTTTTAAGCATGCACATGCATCTTTGGGTAGACGCGGATGAAGTTTTCTGCAAAACCACAAGATGTGCATGCAAATGGTTCTCTTGGCAGAACGCGCACGTGGATTTCTACCAAACGACGTGCTAAGCATGCCGATGCTGCTCTTTTTAGCACCCGCGCACGGATTTGTGCGAAAACGCGTTTTAAGCATGCACATGCATCTTTTGGTAGACGAGATTGAAGTTTTCTGCAAAACCACAAGATGTGCATGCAAATGGTGCTTTTCGCAGAAGGCGCACGTGGATTTCTACCAAACAACGTGCTAAGCATGCCGATGCTGCTCTTTTTAGCACCCGCGCACGGATTCGTGCGAAAACGCGTTTTAAGCATGCACATGCATCTTTTGGTAGACGAGATTGAAGTTTTCCGCAAAACCACAAGATGTGCATGCAAATGGTGCTTTTCGCAGAACGCGCACGTGGATTTCTACCAAACAACGTGCTAAGCATGCCGATGCTGCTCTTTTTAGCACCCGCGCACGGATTCGTGCGAAAACGCGTTTTAAGCATGCACATGCACTATTTGGTAGACGAGATTGAAGTTTTCTGCAAAACCACAAGATGTGCATGCAAATGGTGCTTTTCGCAGAACGCGCACGTGGATTTCTACCAAACAACGTGCTAAGCATGCCGATGCTGCTCTTTTTAGCACCCGCGCACGGATTCGTGCGAAAACGCGTTTTAAGCATGCACATGCATCTTTTGGTAGACGAGATTGAAGTTTTCTGCAAAACCACAAGATGTGCATGCAAATGGTGCTTTTCGCAGAACGCGCACGTGGATTTCTACCAAACAACGTGCTAAGCATGCCGATGCTGCTCTTTTTAGCACCCGCGAGCGGATTCGTGCGAAAACGCGTTTTAAGCATGCACATGCATCTTTTGGTAGAAGAGATTGAAGTTTTCTGCAAGACCACAAGATGTGCATGCAAATGGTGCTTTTCGCAGAACGCGCACGTGGATTTCTACCAAACAACGTGCTAAGCATGCCGATGCTGCTCTTTTTAGCACCCGCGCACGGATTTGTGCGAAAACGCGTTTTAAGCATGCACATGCATCTTTTGCTAGACGCGGATGAAGTTTTCTGCAAAACCACAAGATGTGCATGCAAATGGTGCTCTTGGCAGAACGCGCACGTGGATTTCTACCAAACGACGTGCTAAGCATGCCGATGCTGCTCTTTTTAGCACCCGCGCACGGATTTGTGCGAAAACGCGTTTTAAGCATGCACATGCATCTTTTGGTAGACGAGATTGAAGTTTTCTGCAAAACCACAAGATGTGCATGCAAATGGTGCTTTTCGCAGAACGCGCACGTGGATTTCTACCAAACAACGTGCTAAGCATGCCGATGCTGCTCTTTTTAGCACCCGCGCACGGATTCGTGCGAAAACGCGTTTTAAGCATGCACATGCATCTTTTGGTAGACGAGATTGAAGTTTTCTGCAAAAGCACAAGATGTGCATGCAAATGGTGCTTTTCGCAGAACGCGCACGTGGATTTCTACCAAACAACGTGCTCAGCATGCCGATGCTGCTCTTTTTAGCACCCGCGCACGGATTCGTGCGAAAACGCGTTTTAAGCATGCACATGCATCTTTTGGTAGACGAGATTGAAGTTTTCTGCAAAACCACAAGATGTGCATGCAAATGGTGCTTTTGGCAGAACGCGCACGTGGATTTCTACCAAACGACGTGCTAAGCATGCCGATGCTGCTCTTTTTAGCACCCGCGCACGGATTCGCGCGAAAACGCGTTTTAAGCATGCACATGCATCTTTTGGTAGACGCGGATTAAGTTTTCTGCAAAACCACAAGATGTGCATGCAAATGGTGCTTTTGGCAGAACGCGCACGTGGATTTCTACCAAACGATGTGCTAAGCATGCCGATGCTGCTCTTTTTAGCACCCGCGCACGGATTTGTGCGAAAAGGCGTTTTAAGCATGCACATGCATCTTTTGGTAGACGAGATTGAAGTTTTCTGCAAAACCACAAGATGTGCATGCAAATGGTGCTTTTCGCAGAACGCGCACGTGGATTTCTACCAAACAACGTGCTAAGCATGCCGATGCTGCTCTTTTTAGCACCCGCGCACGGATTCGTGCGAAAACGCGTTTTAAGCATGCACATGCATCTTTTGGTAGACGAGATTGAAGTTTTCTGCAAAACCACAAGATGTGCATGCAAATGTTGCTTTTCGCAGAACGCGCACGTGGATTTCTACCAAACAACGTGCTAAGCATGCCGATGCTGCTCTTTTTAGCACCCGCGCACGGATTCGTGCGAAAACGCGTTTTAAGCATGCACATGCATCTTTTGGTAGAAGAGATTGAAGTTTTCTGCAAAACCACAAGATGTGCATGCAAATGGTGCTTTTCGCAGAACGCGCACGTGGATTTCTACCAAACAACGTGCTAAGCATGCCGATGCTGCTCTTTTTAGCACCCGCGCACGGATTCGTGCGAAAACGCGTTTTAAGCATGCACATGCATCTTTTGGTAGACGAGATTGAAGTTTTCTGCAAAACCACAAAATGTGCATGCAAATGGTGCTTTTCGCAGAACCCGCACGTGGATTTCTACCAAACAACGTGCTAAGCATGCCGATGCTGCTCTTTTTAGCACCCGCGCACGGATTCGTGCGAAAACGCGTTTTAAGCATGCACATGCATCTTTTGGTAGACGCGGATGAAGTTTTCTGCAAAACCACAAGATGTGCATGCAAATGGTGCTTTTCGCAGAACGCGCACGTGGATTTCTACCAAACAACGTGCTAAGCATGCCGATGCTGCTCTTTTTAGCACCCGCGCACGGATTCGTGCGAAAACGCGTTTTAAGCATGCACATGCATCTTTTGGTAGACGAGATTGAAGTTTTCTGCAAAACCACAAGATGTGCATGCAAATGGTGCTTTTCGCAGAACGCGCACGTGGATTTCTACCAAACAACGTGCTAAGCATGCCGATGCTGCTCTTTTTAGCACCCGCGCACGGATTCGTGCGAAAACGCGTTTTAAGCATGCACATGCATCTTTTGGTAGACGAGATTGAAGTTTTCTGCAAAACCACAAGATGTGCATGCAAATGGTGCTTTTCGCAGAACGCGCACGTGGATTTCTACCAAACAACGTGCTAAGCATGCCGATGCTGCTCTTTTTAGCACCCGCGCACGGATTCGTGCGAAAACGCGTTTTAAGCATGCACATGCATCTTTTGGTAGACGCGGATGAAGTTTTCTGCAAAACCACAAGATGTGCATGCAAATGGTGCTTTTGGCAGAACGCGCACGTGGATTTCTACCAAACGACGTGCTAAGCATGCCGATGCTGTTCTTTTTAGCACCCGCGCACGGATTCGTGCGAAAACGCGTTTTAAGCATGCACATGCATCTTTGGGTAGACGGGGATGAAGTTTTCTGCAAAACCACAAGATGTGCATGCAAATGGTGCTCTTGGCAGAACGCGCACGTGGATTTCTACCAAACGACGTGCTAAGCATGCCGATGCTGCTCTTTTTAGCACCCGCGCACGGATTTGTGCGAAAACGCGTTTTAAGCATGCACATGCATCTTTTGGTAGACGAGATTGAAGTTTTCTGCAAAACCACAAGATGTGCATGCAAATGGTGCTTTTCGCAGAAGGCGCACGTGGATTTCTACCAAACAACGTGCTAAGCATGCCGATGCTGCTCTTTTTAGCACCCGCGCACGGATTCGTGCGAAAACGCGTTTTAAGCATGCACATGCATCTTTTGGTAGACGAGATTGAAGTTTTCTGCAAAAGCACAAGATGTGCATGCAAATGGTGCTTTTCGCAGAACGCGCACGTGGATTTCTACCAAACAACGTGCTCAGCATGCCGATGCTGCTCTTTTTAGCACCCGCGCACGGATTCGTGCGAAAACGCGTTTTAAGCATGCACATGCATCTTTTGGTAGACGAGATTGAAGTTTTCTGCAAAACCACAAGATGTGCATGCAAATGGTGCTTTTCGCAGAACGCGCACGTGGATTTCTACCAAACAACGTGCTAAGCATGCCGATGCTGCTCTTTTTAGCACCCGCGCACGGATTCGTGCGAAAACGCGTTTTAAGCATGCACATGCATCTTTTGGTAGACGAGATTGAAGTTTTCTGCAAAACCACAAGATGTGCATGCAAATGGTGCTTTTCGCCGAACGCGCACGTGGATTTCTACCAAACAACGTGCTAAGCATGCCGATGCTGCTCTTTTTAGCACCCGCGCACGGATTCGTGCGAAAACGCGTTTTAAGCATGCACATGCATCTTTTGGTAGACGAGATTGAAGTTTTCTGCAAAACCACAAGATGTGCATGCAAATGGTGCTTTTCGCAGAACGCGCACGTGGATTTCTACCAAACAACGTGCTAAGCATGCCGATGCTGCTCTTTTTAGCACCCGCGCACGGATTCGTGCGAAAACGCGTTTTAAGCATGCACATGCATCTTTTGGTAGACGCGGATGAAGTTTTCTGCAAAACCACAAGATGTGCATGCAAATGGTGCTTTTGGCAGAACGCGCACGTGGATTTCTACCAAACGACGTGCTAAGCATGCCGATGCTGCTCTTTTTAGCACCCGCGCACGGATTCGCGCGAAAACGCGGTTTAAGCATGCACATGCATCGTTTGGTAGACGCGGATGAAGTTTTCTGCAAAACCACAAGATGTGCATGCAAATGGTGCTTTTGGCAGAACGCGCACGTGGATTTCTACCAAACGACGTGCTAAGCATGCCGATGCTGCTCTTTTTAGCACCCGCGCACGGATTCGTGCGAAAACGCGTTTTAAGCATGCACATGCATCTTTTGGTAGACGCGAATGAAGTTTTCTGCAAAACCACAAGATGTGCATGCAAATGGTGCTCTTGGCAGAACGCGCACGTGGATTTCTACCAAACGACGTGCTAAGCATGCCGATGCTGCTCTTTTTAGCACCCGCGCACGGATTTGTGCGAAAACGCGTTTTAAGCATGCACATGCATCTTTTGGTAGACGAGATTGAAGTTTTCTGCAAAACCACAAGATGTGCATGCAAATGGTGCTTTTCGCAGAACGCGCACGTGGATTTCTACCAAACAACGTGCTAAGCATGCCGATGCTGCTCTTTTTAGCACCCGCGCACGGATTCGTGCGAAAACGCGTTTTAAGCATGCACATGCATCTTTTGGTAGACGCGGATGAAGTTTTCTGCAAAACCAGAAGATGTGCATGCAAATGGTGCTCTTGGCAGAAAGCGCACGTGGATTACTACCAAACGACGTGCTAAGCATGCCGATGCTGCTCTTTTTAGCACCCGCGCACGGATTCGTGCGAAAACGCGTTTTAAGCATGCACATGCATCTTTTGGTAGACGAGATTGAAGTTTTCTGCAAAACCACAAGATGTGCATGCAAATGGTGCTTTTCGCAGAACGCGCACGTGGATTTCTACCAAACAACGTGCTAAGCATGCCGATGCTGCTCTTTTTAGCACCCGCGCACGGATTCGTGCGAAAACGCGTTTTAAGCATGCACATGCATCTTTTGGTAGACGAGATTGAAGTTTTCTGCAAAACCACAAGATGTGCATGCAAATGGTGCTTTTCGCAGAACGCGCACGTGGATTTCTACCAAACAACGTGCTAAGCATGCCGTTGCTGCTCTTTTTAGCACCCGCGCACGGATTCGTGCGAAAACGCGTTTTAAGCATGCACATGCATCTTTTGCTAGACGCGGATGAAGTTTTCTGCAAAACCACAAGATGTGCATGCAAATGGTGCTCTTGGCAGAACGCGCACGTGGATTACTACCAAACGACGTGCTAAGCATGCCGATGCTGCTCTTTTTAGCACCCGCGCACGGATTCGTGCGAAAACGCGTTTTAAGCATGCACATGCATCTTTTGGTAGACGAGATTGAAGTTTTCTGCAAAACCACAAGATGTGCATGCAAATGGTGCTTTTCGCAGAACGCGCACGTGGATTTCTACCAAACAACGTGCTAAGCATGCCGATGCTGCTCTTTTTAGCACCCGCGCACGGATTCGTGCGAAAACGCGTTTTAAGCATGCACATGCATCTTTTGGTAGACGAGATTGAAGTTTTCTGCAAAATCACAAGATGTGCATGCAAATGGTGCTTTTCGCAGAACGCGCACGTGGATTTCTACCAAACAACGTTCTAAGCATGCCGATGCTGCTCTTTTTAGCACCCGCGCACGGATTCGTGCGAAAACGCGTTTTAAGCATGCACATGCATCTTTTGGTAGACGAGATTGAAGTTTTCTGCAAAACCACAAGATGTGCATGCAAATGGTGCTTTTCGCAGAACGCCCACGTGGATTTCTACCAAACAACGTGCTAAGCATGCCGATGCTGCTCTTTTTAGCACCCGCGCACGGATTTGTGCGAAAACGCGTTTCAAGCATGCACATGCATCTTTTGGTAGACGAGATTGAAGTTTTCTGCAAAACCACAAGATATGCATGCAAATGGTGCTTTTCGCAGAACGCGCACGTGGATTTCGACCAAACAACGTGCTAAGCATGCCGATGCTGCTCTTTTTAGCACCCGCGCACGGATTCGTGCGAAAACGCGTTTTAAGCATGCACATGCATCTTTTGGTAGACGAGATTGAAGTTTTCTGCAAAACCACAAGATGTGCATGCAAATGGTGCTTTTGGCAGAACGCGCACGTGGATTTCTACCAAACGACGTGCTAAGCATGCCGATGCTGCTCTTTTTAGCACCCGCGCACGGATTCGCGCGAAAACGCGTTTTAAGCATGCACATGCATCTTTTGGTAGACGCGGATGAAGTTTTCTGCAAAACCACAAGATGTTCAAGCAAATGGTGCTTTTGGCAGAACGCGCACGTGGATTTCTACCAAACGACGTGCTAAGCATGGCGATGCTGCTCTTTTTAGCACCCGCGCACGGATTTGTGCGAAAACGCGTTTTAAGCATGCACATGCATCTTTTGGTAGACGAGATTGAAGTTTTCTGCAAAACCACAAGATGTGCATGCAAATGGTGCTTTTCGCAGAACGCGCACGTGGATTTCTACCAAACAACGTGCTAAGCATGGCGATGCTGCTCTCTTTAGCACCCCGCGCACGGATTCGTGCGAAAACACGTTTTAAGCATGCACATGCATCTTTTGGTAGACGAGATTGAAGTTTTCTGCAAAACCACAAGATGTGCATGCAAATGGTGCTTTTCGCAGAACGCGCACGTGGATTTCTACCAAACAACGTGCTAAGCATGCCGATGCTGCTCTTTTTAGCACCCGCGCACGGATTCGTGCGAAAACGCGTTTTAAGCATGCACATGCATCTTTTGGTAGACGAGATTGAAGTTTTCTGCAAAACCACAATATGTGCATGCAAATGGTGCTTTTCGCAGAACGCGCACGTGGATTTCTACCAAACAACGTGCTAAGCATGCCGATGCTGCTCTTTTTAGCACCCGCGCACGGATTCGTGCGAAAACGCGTTTTAAGCATGCACATGCATCTTTTGGTAGACGAGATTGAAGTTTTCTGCAAAACCACAAGATGTGCATGCAAATGGTGCTTTTCGCAGAACGCCCACGTGGATTTCTACCAAACAACGTGCTAAGCATGCCGATGCTGCTCTTTTTAGCACCCGCGCACGGATTTGTGCGAAAACGCGTTTTAAGCATGCACATGCATCTTTTGGTAGACGAGATTGAAGTTTTCTGCAAAACCACAAGATGTGCATGCAAATGGTGCTTTTCGCAGAACGCGCACGTGGATTTCTACCAAACAACGTGCTAAGCATGCCGATGCTGCTCTTTTTAGCACCCGCGCACGGATTCGTGCGAAAACGCGTTTTAAGCATGCACATGCATCTTTTGGTAGACGAGATTGAAGTTTTCTGCAAAACCACAAGATGTGCATGCAAATGGTGCTTTTCGCAGAACGCGCACGTGGATTTCTACCAAACAACGTGCTAAGCATGCCGATGCTGCTCTTTTTAGCACCCGCGCACGGATTCGTGCGAAAACGCGTTTTAAGCATGCACATGCATCTTTTGGTAGACGAGATTGAAGTTTTCTGCAAAACCACAAGATGTGCATGCAAATGGTGCTTTTGGCAGAACGCGCACGTGGATTTCTACCAAACGACGTGCTAAGCATGCCGATGCTGCTCTTTTTAGCACCCGCGCACGGATTTGTGCGAAAACGCGTTTTAAGCATGCACATGCATCTTTTGGTAGACGCGGATGAAGTTTTCTGCAAAACCACAAGATGTGCATGCAAATGGTGCTTTTGGCAGAACGCGCACGTGGATTTCTACCAAACGACGTGCTAAGCATGCCGATGCTGCTCTTTTTAGCACCCGCGCACGGATTTGTGCGAAAACGCGTTTTAAGCATGCACATGCATCTTTTGGTAGACGAGATTGAAGTTTTCTGCAAAACCACAAGATGTGCATGCAAATGGTGCTTTTCGCAGAACGCGCACGTGGATTTCTACCAAACAACGTGCTAAGCATGCCGATGCTGCTCTTTTTAGCACCCGCGCACGGATTCGTGCGAAAACGCGTTTTAAGCATGCACATGCATCTTTTGGTAGACGAGATTGAAGTTTTCTGCAAAACCACAATATGTGCATGCAAATGGTGCTTTTCGCAGAACGCGCACGTGGATTTCTACCAAACAACGTGCTAAGCATGCCGATGCTGCTCTTTTTAGCACCCGCGCACGGATTTGTGCGAAAACGCGTTTTAAGCATGCACATGCATCTTTTGGTAGACGAGATTGAAGTTTTCTGCAAAACCACAAGATGTGCATGCAAATGGTGCTTTTCGCAGAACGCCCACGTGGATTTCTACCAAACAACGGGCTAAGCATGCCGATGCTGCTCTTTTTAGCACCCGCGCACGGATTTGTGCGAAAACGCGTTTTAAGCATGCACATGCATCTTTTGGTAGACGAGATTGAAGTTTTCTGCAAAACCACAAGATGTGCATGCAAATGGTGCTTTTCGCAGAACGCGCACGTGGATTTCTACCAAACAACGTGCTAAGCATGCCGATGCTGCTCTTTTTAGCACCCGCGCACGGATTCGTGCGAAAACGCGTTTTAAGCATGCACATGCATCTTTTGGTAGACGAGATTGAAGTTTTCTGCAAAACCACAAGATGTGCATGCAAATGGTGCTTTTCGCAGAACGCGCACGTGGATTTCTACCAAACAACGTGCTCAGCATGCCGATGCTGCTCTTTTTAGCACCCGCGCACGGATTCGTGCGAAAACGCGTTTTAAGCATGCACATGCATCTTTTGGTAGACGAGATTGAAGTTTTCTGCAAAACCACAAGATGTGCATGCAAATGGTGCTTTTGGCAGAACGCGGACGTGGATTTCTACCAAACGACGTGCTAAGCATGCCGATGCTGCTCTTTTTAGCACCCGCGCACGGATTCGCGCGAAAACGCGTTTTAAGCATGCACATGCATCTTTTGGTAGACGCGGATGAAGTTTTCTGCAAAACCACAACATGTGCATGCAAATGGTGCTTTTGGCAGAACGCGCACGTGGATTTCTACCAAACGACGTGCTAAGCATGCCGATGCTGCTCTTTTTAGCACCCGCGCACGGATTTGTGCGAAAACGCGTTTTAAGCATGCACATGCATCTTTTGGTAGACCAGATTGAAGTTTTCTGCAAAACCACAAGATGTGCATGCAAATGGTGCTTTTCGCAGAACGGGCACGTGGATTTCTACCAAACAACGTGCTAAGCATGCCGATGCTGCTCTTTTTAGCACCCGCGCACGGATTCGTGCGAAAACGCGTTTTAAGCATGCACATGCATCTTTTGGTAGACGCGGATGAAGTTTTCTGCAAAACACAAGATGTGCAGGCAAATGGTGCTTTTGGCAGAACGCGCACGTGGATTTCTACCAAACGACGTGCTAAGCATGCCGATGCTGCTCTTTTTAGCACCCGCGCACGGATTCGTGCGAAAACGCGTTTGAAGCATGCACAACCATCTTTTGGTAGACGCGGATGAAGTTTTCTGCAAAACCACAAGATGTGCATGCAAATGGTGCTCTTGGCAGAACGCGCACGTGGATTTCTACCAAACGACGTGCTAAGCATGCCGATGCTGCTCTTTTTAGCACCCGCGCACGGATTTGTGCGAAAACGCGTTTTAAGCATGCACATGCATCTTTTGGTAGACGAGATTGAAGTTTTCTGCAAAACCACAAGATGTGCATGCAAATGGTGCTTTTCGCAGAACGCGCACGTGGATTTCTACCAAACAACGTGCTAAGCATGCCGATGCTGCTCTTTTTAGCACCCGCGCACGGATTCGTGCGAAAACGCGTTTTAAGCATGCACATGCATCTTTTGGTAGACGAGAATGAAGTTTTCTGCAAAACCACAAGATGTGCATGCAAATGGTGCTTTTCGCAGAACGCGCACGTGGATTTCTACCAAACATCGTGCTAAGCATGCCGATGCTGCTCTTTTTAGTACCCGCGCACGGATTCGTGCGAAAACGCGTTTTAAGCATGCACATGCATCTTATGGTAGACGAGATTGAAGTTTTCTGCAAAACCACAAGATGTGCATGCAAATGGTGCTTTTCGCAGAACGCGCACGTGGATTTCTACCAAACAACGTGCTCAGCATGCCGATGCTGTTCTTTTTAGCACCCGCGCACGGATTCGTGCGAAAACGCGTTTTAAGCATGCACATGCATCTTTTGGTAGACGAGATTGAAGTTTTCTGCAAAACCACAAGATGTGCATGCAAATGGTGCTTTTGGCAGAACGCGCACGTGAATTTCTACCAAACGACGTGCTAAGCATGCCGATGCTGCTCTTTTTTAGCACCCGCGCACGGATTCGCGCGAAAACGCGTTTTAAGCATGCACATGCATCTTTTGGTAGACGCGGATGAAGTTTTCTGCAAAACCACAAGATGTGCATGCAAATGGTGCTTTTGGCAGAACGCGCACGTGGATTTCTACCAAACGACGTGCTAAGCATGCCGATGCTGCTCTTTTTAGCACCCGCGCACGGATTTGTGCGAAAACGCGTTTTAAGCATGCACATACATCTTTTGGTAGACGAGATTGAAGTTTTCTGCAAAACCACAAGATGTGCATGCAAATGGTGCTTTTCGCAGAACGCGCACGTGGATTTCTACCAAACAACGTGCTAAGCATGCCGATGCTGCTCTTTTTAGCACCCGCGCACGGATTCGTGCGAAAACGCGTTTTAAGCATGCACATGCATCTTTTGGTAGACGCGGATGAAGTTTTCTGCAAAACCACAAGATGTGCATGCAAATGGTGCTTTTGGCAGAACGCGCATGTGGATTTCTACCAAACGACCTGCTAAGCATGCCGATGCTGCTCTTTTTAGCACCCGCGCACGGATTCGTGCGAAAACGCGTTTGAAGCATGCACATGCATCTTTTGGTAGACGCGGATGAAGTTTTCTGCAAAACCACAAGATGTGCATGCAAATGGTGCTCTTGGCAGAACGCGCACGTGGATTTCTACCAAACGACGTGCTAAGCATGCCGATGCTGCTCTTTTTAGCACCCGCGCACGGATTTGTGCGAAAACGCGTTTTAAGCATGCACATGCATCTTTTGGTAGACGAGATTGAAGTTTTCTGCAAAACCACAAGATGTGCATGCAAATGGTGCTCTTGGCAGAACGCGCACGTGGATTTCTACCAAACGACGTGCTAAGCATGCCGATGCTGCTCTTTTTAGCACCCGCGCACGGATTTGTGCGAAAACGCGTTTTAAGCATGCACATGCATCTTTTGGTAGACGAGATTGAAGTTTTCTGCAAAACCACAAGATGTGCATGCAAATGGTGCTTTTCGCAGAACGCGCACGTGGATTTCTACCAAACAACGTGCTAAGCATGCCGATGCTGCTCTTTTTAGCACCCGCGCACGGATTCGTGCGAAAACGCGTTTTTAATCATGCACATGCATCTTTTGGTAGACGAGATTGAAGTTTTCTGCAAAACCACAAGATGTGCATGCAAATGGTGCTTTTCGCAGAACGCGCACGTGGATTTCTACCAAACAACGTGCTAAGCATGCCGATGCTGCTCTTTTTCGCACCCGCGCACGATTCGTGCGAAAACGCGTTTTAAGCATGCACATGCATCTTTTGGTAGACGAGATTGAAGTTTTCTGCAAAACCACAAGATGTGCATGCAAATGGTGCTTTTCGCAGAACGCGCACGTGGATTTCTACCAAACAACGTGCTAAGCATGCCGATGCTGCTCTTTTTAGCACCCGCGCACGGATTCGTGCGAAAACGCGTTTTAAGCATGCACATGCATCTTTTGGTAGACGAGATTGAAGTTTTCTGCAAAAACCACAAGATGTGCATGCAAATGGTGCTTTTCGCAGAACGCCCACGTGGATTTCTACCAAACAACGTGCTAAGCATGCCGATGCTGCTCTTTTTAGCACCCGCGCACGGATTTGTGCGAAAACGCGTTTTAAGCATGCACATGCATCTTTTGGTAGACGAGATTGAAGTTTTCTGCAAAACCACAAGATGTGCTGCAAATGGTGCTTTTCGCAGAACGCGCACGTGGATTTCTACCAAACAACGTGCTAAGCATGCCGATGCTGCTCTTTTTAGCACCCGCGCACGGATTCGTGCGAAAACGCGTTTTAAGCATGCACATGCATCTTTTGGTAGACGAGATTGAAGTTTTCTGCAAAACCACAAGATGTGCATGCAAATGGTGCTTTTCGCAGAACGCGCACGTGGATTTCTACCAAACAACGTGCTAAGCATGCCGATGCTGCTCTTTTTAGCACCCGCGCACGGATTCGTGCGAAAACGCGTTTTAAGCATGCACATGCATCTTTTGGTAGACGCGGATGAAGTTTTCTGCAAAACCACAAGATGTGCATGCAAATGGTGCTCTTGGCAGAACGCGCACGTGGATTACTACCAAACGACGTGCTAAGCATGCCGATGCTGCTCTTTTTAGCACCCGCGCACGGATTCGTGCGAAAACGCGTTTTAAGCATGCACATGCATCTTTTGGTAGACGAGATTGAAGTTTTCTGCAAAACCACAAGATGTGCATGCAAATGGTGCTTTTCGCAGAACGCGCACGTGGATTTCTACCAAACAACGTGCTAAGCATGCCGATGCTGCTCTTTTTAGCACCCGAGCACGGATTCGTGCGAAAACGCGTTTTAAGCATGCACATGCATCTTTTGGTAGACGAGATTGAAGTTCTCTGCAAAACCACAAGATGTGCATGCAAATGGTGCTTTTCGCAGAACGCGCACGTGGATTTCTACCAAACAACGTTCTAAGCATGCCGATGCTGCTCTTTTTAGCACCCGCGCACGGATTCGTGCGAAAACGCGTTTTAAGCATGCACATGCATCTTTTGGTAGACGAGATTGAAGTTTTCTGCAAAACCACAAGATGTGCATGCAAATGGTGCTTTTCGCAGAACGCCCACGTGGATTTCTACCAAACAACGTGCTAAGCATGCCGATGCTGCTCTTTTTAGCACCCGCGCACGGATTCGTGCGAAAACGCGTTTTAAGCATGCACATGCATCTTTTGGTAGACGAGATTGAAGTTTTCTGCAAAACCACAAGATGTGCATGCAAATGGTGCTTTTGGCAGAACGCGCACGTGGATTTCTACCAAACGACGTGCTAAGCATGCCGATGCTGCTCTTTTTAGCACCCGCGCACGGATTCGCGCGAAAACGCGTTTTAAGCATGCACATGCATCTTTTGGTAGACGCGGATGAAGTTTTCTGCAAAACCACAAGATGTGCATGCAAATGGTGCTTTTGGCAGAACGCGCACGTGGATTTCTACCAAACGACGTGCTAAGCATGGCGATGCTGCTCTTTTTAGCACCCGCGCACGGATTTGTGCGAAAACGCGTTTTAAGCATGCACATGCATCTTTTGGTAGACGAGATTGAAGTTTTCTGCAAAACCACAAGATATGCATGCAAATGGTGCTTTTCGCAGAACGCGCACGTGGATTTCTACCAAACAACGTGCTAAGCATGCCGATGCTGCTCTTTTTAGCACCCGCGCACGGATTCGTGCGAAAACGCGTTTTAAGCATGCACATGCATCTTTTGGTAGACGAGATTGAAGTTTTCTGCAAAACCACAAGATGTGCATGCAAATGGTGCTTTTGGCAGAACGCGCACGTGGATTTCTACCAAACGACGTGCTAAGCATGCCGATGCTGCTCTTTTTAGCACCCGCGCACGGATTCGCGCGAAAACGCGTTTTAAGCATGCACATGCATCTTTTGGTAGACGCGGATGAAGTTTTCTGCAAAACCACAAGATGTGCATGCAAATGGTGCTTTTGGCAGAACGCGCACGTGGATTTCTACCAAACGACGTGCTAAGCATGGCGATGCTGCTCTTTTTAGCACCCGCGCACGGATTTGTGCGAAAACGCGTTTTAAGCATGCACATGCATCTTTTGGTAGACGAGATTGAAGTTTTCTGCAAAACCACAAGATGTGCATGCAAATGGTGCTTTTCGCAGAACGCGCACGTGGATTTCTACCAAACAACGTGCTAAGCATGGCGATGCTGCTCTCTTTAGCACCCGCGCACGGATTCGTGCGAAAACACGTTTTAAGCATGCACATGCATCTTTTGGTAGACGAGATTGAAGTTTTCTGCAAAACCACAAGATGTGCATGCAAATGGTGCTTTTCGCAGAACGCGCACGTGGATTTCTACCAAACAACGTGCTAAGCATGCCGATGCTGCTCTTTTTAGCACCCGCGCACGGATTCGTGCGAAAACGCGTTTTAAGCATGCACATGCATCTTTTGGTAGACGAGATTGAAGTTTTCTGCAAAACCACAATATGTGCATGCAAATGGTGCTTTTCGCAGAACGCGCACGTGGATTTCTACCAAACAACGTGCTAAGCATGCCGATGCTGCTCTTTTTAGCACCCGCGCACGGATTCGTGCGAAAACGCGTTTTAAGCATGCACATGCATCTTTTGGTAGACGAGATTGAAGTTTTCTGCAAAACCACAAGATGTGCATGCAAATGGTGCTTTTCGCAGAACGCCCACGTGGATTTCTACCAAACAACGTGCTAAGCATGCCGATGCTGCTCTTTTTAGCACCCGCGCACGGATTTGTGCGAAAACGCGTTTTAAGCATGCACATGCATCTTTTGGTAGACGAGATTGAAGTTTTCTGCAAAACCACAAGATGTGCATGCAAATGGTGCTTTTCGCAGAACGCGCACGTGGATTTCTACCAAACAACGTGCTAAGCATGCCGATGCTGCTCTTTTTAGCACCCGCGCACGGATTCGTGCGAAAACGCGTTTTAAGCATGCACATGCATCTTTTGGTAGACGAGATTGAAGTTTTCTGCAAAACCACAAGATGTGCATGCAAATGGTGCTTTTCGCAGAACGCGCACGTGGATTTCTACCAAACAACGTGCTAAGCATGCCGATGCTGCTCTTTTTAGCACCCGCGCACGGATTCGTGCGAAAACGCGTTTTAAGCATGCACATGCATCTTTTGGTAGACGAGATTGAAGTTTTCTGCAAAACCACAAGATGTGCATGCAAATAGTGCTTTTCGCAGAACGCGCACGTGGATTTCTACCAAACAACGTGCTCAGCATGCCGATGCTGCTCTTTTTAGCACCCGCGCACGGATTCGTGCGAAAACGCGTTTTAAGCATGCACATGCATCTTTTGGTAGTAGAGATTGAAGTTTTCTGCAAAACCACAAGATGTGCATGCAAATGGTGCTTTTGGCAGAACGCGCACGTGGATTTCTACCAAACGACGTGCTAAGCATGCCGATGCTGCTCTTTTTAGCACCCGCGCACGGATTTGTGCGAAAACGCGTTTTAGGCATGCACATGCATCTTTTGGTAGACGCGGATGAAGTTTTCTGCAAAACCACAAGATGTGCATGCAAATGGTGCTTTTGGCAGAACGCGCACGTGGATTTCTACCAAACGACGTGCTAAGCATGCCGATGCTGCTCTTTTTAGCACCCGCGCACGGATTTGTGCGAAAACGCGTTTTAAGCATGCACATGCATCTTTTGGTAGACGAGATTGAAGTTTTCTGCAAAACCACAAGATGTGCATGCAAATGGTGCTTTTCGCAGAACGCGCACGTGGATTTCTACCAAACAACGTGCTAAGCATGCCGATGCTGCTCTTTTTAGCACCCGCGCACGGATTCGTGCGAAAACGCGTTTTAAGCATGCACATGCATCTTTTGGTAGACGAGATTGAAGTTTTCTGCAAAACCACAATATGTGCATGCAAATGGTGCTTTTCGCAGAACGCGCACGTGGATTTCTACCAAACAACGTGCTAAGCATGCCGATGCTGCTCTTTTTAGCACCCGCGCACGGATTCGTGCGAAAACGCGTTTTAAGCATGCACATGCATCTTTTGGTAGACGAGATTGAAGTTTTCTGCAAAACCACAAGATGTGCATGCAAATGGTGCTTTTCGCAGAACGCCCACGTGGATTTCTACCAAACAACGGGCTAAGCATGCCGATGCTGCTCTTTTTAGCACCCGCGCACGGATTTGTGCGAAAACGCGTTTTAAGCATGCACATGCATCTTTTGGTAGACGAGATTGAAGTTTTCTGCAAAACCACAAGATGTGCATGCAAATGGTGCTTTTCGCAGAACGCGCACGTGGATTTCTACCAAACAACGTGCTAAGCATGCCGATGCTGCTCTTTTTAGCACCCGCGCACGGATTCGTGCGAAAACGCGTTTTAAGCATCCACATGCATCTTTTGGTAGACGAGATTGAAGTTTTCTGCAAAACCACAAGATGTGCATGCAAATGGTGCTTTTCGCAGAACGCGCACGTGGATTTCTACCAAACAACGTGCTAAGCATGCCGATGCTGCTCTTTTTAGCACCCGCGCACGGATTCGTGCGAAAACGCGTTTTAAGCATGCACATGCATCTTTTGGTAGACGAGATTGAAGTTTTCTGCAAAACCACAAGATGTGCATGCAAATGGTGCTTTTCGCAGAACGCGCACGTGGATTTCTACCAAACAACGTGCTAAGCATGCCGATGCTGCTCTTTTTAGCACCCGCGCACGGATTCGTGCGAAAACGCGTTTTAAGCATGCACATGCATCTTTTGGTAGACGAGATTGAAGTTTTCTGCAAAACCACAATATGTGCATGCAAATGGTGCTTTTCGCAGAACGCGCACGTGGATTTCTACCAAACAACGTGCTAAGCAAGCCGATGCTGCTCTTTTTAGCACCCGCGCACGGATTCGTGCGAAAACGCGTTTTAAGCATGCACATGCATCTTTTGGTAGACGAGATTGAAGTTTTCTGCAAAACCACAAGATGTGCATGCAAATGGTGCTTTTCGCAGAACGCCCACGTGGATTTCTACCAAACAACGGGCTAAGCATGCCGATGCTGCTCTTTTTAGCACCCGCGCACGGATTTGTGCGAAAACGCGTTTTAAGCATGCACATGCATCTTTTGGTAGACGAGATTGAAGTTTTCTGCAAAACCACAAGATGTGCATGCAAATGGTGCTTTTCGCAGAACGCGCACGTGGATTTCTACCAAACAACGTGCTAAGCATGCCGATGCTGCTCTTTTTAGCACCCGCGCACGGATTCGTGCGAAAACGCGTTTTAAGCATGCACATGCATCTTTTGGTAGACGAGATTGAAGTTTTCTGCAAAACCACAAGATGTGCATGCAAATGGTGCTTTTCGCGGAACGCGCACGTGGATTTCTACCAAACAACGTGCTAAGCATGCCGATGCTGCTCTTTTTAGCACCCGCGCACGGATTCGTGCGAAAACGCGTTTTAAGCATGCACATGCATCTTTTGGTAGAAGAGATTGAAGTTTTCTGCAAAACCACAAGATGTGCATGCAAATGGTGCTTTTCGCAGAACGCGCACGTGGATTTCTACCAAACAACGTGCTCAGCATGCCGATGCTGCTCTTTTTAGCACCCGCGCACGGATTCGTGCGAAAACGCGTTTTAAGCATGCACATGCATTTTTTGGTAGACGAGATTGAAGTTTTCTGCAAAACCACAAGATGTGCATGCAAATGGTGCTTTTGGCAGAACGCGCACGTGGATTTCTACCAAACGACGTGCTAAGCATGCCGATGCTGCTCTTTTTAGCACCCGCGCACGGATTCGCGCGAAAACGCGTTTTAAGCATGCACATGCATCTTTTGGTAGACGCGGATGAAGTTTTCTGCAAAACCACAACATGTGCATGCAAATGGTGCTTTTGGCAGAACGCGCACGTGGATTTCTACCAAACGACGTGCTAAGCATGCCGATGCTGCTCTTTTTAGCACCCGCGCACGGATTTGTGCGAAAACGCGTTTTAAGCATGCACATGCATCTTTTGGTAGACCAGATTGAAGTTTTCTGCAAAACCACAAGATGTGCATGCAAATGGTGCTTTTCGCAGAACGGGCACGTGGATTTCTACCAAACAACGTGCTAAGCATGCCGATGCTGCTCTTTTTAGCACCCGCGCACGGATTCGTGCGAAAACGCGTTTTAAGCATGCACATGCATCTTTTGGTAGACGCGGATGAAGTTTTCTGCAGAACCACAAGATGTGCATGCAAATGGTGCTTTTGGCAGAACGCGCACGTGGATTTCTACCAAACGACGTGCTAAGCATGCCGATGCTGCTCTTTTTAGCACCCGCGCACGGATTCGTGCGAAAACGCGTTTTAAGCATGCACATGCATCTTTTGGTAGACGCGGATGAAGTTTTCTGCAAAACCACAAGATGTGCATGCAAATGGTGCTCTTGGCAGAACGCGCACGTGGATTTCTACCAAACGACGTGCTAAGCATGCCGATGCTGCTCTTTTTAGCACCCGCGCACGGATTTGTGCGAAAACGCGTTTTAAGCATGCACATGCATCTTTTGGTAGACGAGATTGAAGTTTTCTGCAAAACCACAAGATGTGCATGCAAATGGTGCTTTTGGCAGAACGCGCACGTGGATTTCTACCAAACGACGTGCTAAGCATGCCGATGCTGCTCTTTTTAGCACCCGCGCACGGATTCGTGCGAAAACGCGTTTTAAGCATGCACATACATCTTTTGGTAGACGAGATTGAAGTTTTCTGCAAAACCACAAGATGTGCATGCAAATGGTGCTTTTCGCAGAACGCGCACGTGGATTTCTACCAAACAACGTGCTAAGCATGCCGATGCTGCTCTTTTTAGCACCCGCGCACGGATTCGTGCGAAAACGCGTTTTAAGCATGCACATGCATCTTTTGGTAGACGCGGATGAAGTTTTCTGCAAAACCACAAGATGTGCATGCAAATGGTGCTTTTGGCAGAACGCGCACGTGGATTTCTACCAAACGACCTGCTAAGCATGCCGATGCTGCTCTTTTTAGCACCCGCGCACGGATTCGTGCGAAAACGCGTTTGAAGCATGCACATGCATCTTTTGGTAGACGCGGATGAAGTTTTCTGCAAAACCACAAGATGTGCATGCAAATGGTGCTCTTGGCAGAACGCGCACGTGGATTTCTACCAAACGACGTGCTAAGCATGCCGATGCTGCTCTTTTTAGCACCCGCGCACGGATTTGTGCGAAAACGCGTTTTAAGCATGCACATGCATCTTTTGGTAGACGAGATTGAAGTTTTCTGCAAAACCACAAGATGTGCATGCAAATGGTGCTCTTGGCAGAACGCGCACGTGGATTTCTACCAAACGACGTGCTAAGCATGCCGATGCTGCTCTTTTTAGCACCCGCGCACGGATTCGTGCGAAAACGCGTTTTAAGCATGCACATGCATCTTTTGGTAGACGAGATTGAAGTTTTCTGCAAAACCACAAGATGTGCATGCAAATGGTGCTTTTCGCAGAACGCGCACGTGGATTTCTACCAAACAACGTGCTAAGCATGCCGATGCTGCTCTTTTTAGCACCCGCGCACGGATTCGTGCGAAAACGCGTTTTAAGCATGCACATGCATCTTTTGGTAGACGAGATTGAAGTTTTCTGCAAAACCACAAGATGTGCATGCAAATGGTGCTTTTCGCAGAACGCGCACGTGGATTTCTACCAAACAACGTGCTAAGCATGCCGATGCTGCTCTTTTTAGCACCCGCGCACGGATTCGTGCGAAAACGCGTTTTAAGCATGCACATGCATCTTTTGGTAGACGAGATTGAAGTTTTCTGCAAAACCACAAGATGGTCATGCAAATGGTGCTTTTCGCAGAACGCGCACGTGGATTTCTACCAAACAACGTGCTAAGCATGCCGATGCTGCTCTTTTTAGCACCCGCGCACGGATTCGTGCGAAAACGCGTTTTAAGCATGCACATGCATCTTTTGGTAGACGAGATTGAAGTTTTCTGCAAAACCACAAGATGTGCATGCAAATGGTGCTTTTCGCAGAACGCCCACGTGGATTTCTACCAAACAACGTGCTAAGCATGCCGATGCTGCTCTTTTTAGCACCCGCGCACGGATTTGTGCGAAAACGCGTTTTAAGCATGCACATGCATCTTTTGGTAGACGAGATTGAAGTTTTCTGCAAAACCACAAGATGTGCTGCAAATGGTGCTTTTCGCAGAACGCGCACGTGGATTTCTACCAAACAACGTGCTAAGCATGCCGATGCTGCTCTTTTTAGCACCCGCGCACGGATTCGTGCGAAAACGCGTTTTAAGCATGCACATGCATCTTTTGGTAGACGAGATTGAAGTTTTCTGCAAAACCACAAGATGTGCATGCAAATGGTGCTTTTCGCAGAACGCGCACGTGGATTTCTACCAAACAACGTGCTAAGCATGCCGATGCTGCTCTTTTTAGCACCCGCGCACGGATTCGTGCGAAAACGCGTTTTAAGCATGCACATGCATCTTTTGGTAGACGAGATTGAAGTTTTCTGCAAAACCACAAGATGTGCATGCAAATGGTGCTTTTCGCAGAACGCGCACGTGGATTTCTACCAAACAACGTGCTCAGCATGCCGATGCTGCTCTTTTTAGCACCCGCGCACGGATTCGTGCGAAAACGCGTTTTAAGCATGCACATGCATCTTTTGGTAGACGAGATTGAAGTTTTCTGCAAAACCACAAGATGTGCATGCAAATGGTGCTTTTGGCAGAACGCGCACGTGAATTTCTACCAAACGACGTGCTAAGCATGCCGATGCTGCTCTTTTTAGCACCCGCGCACGGATTCGCGCGAAAACGCGTTTTAAGCATGCACATGCATCTTTTGGTAGACGCGGATGAAGTTTTCTGCAAAACCACAAGATGTGCATGCAAATGGTGCTTTTGGCAGAACGCGCACGTGGATTTCTACCAAACGACGTGCTAAGCATGCCGATGCTGCTCTTTTTAGCACCCGCGCAAGGATTTGTGCGAAAACGCGTTTTAAGCATGCACATACATCTTTTGGTAGACGAGATTGAAGTTTTCTGCAAAACCACAAGATGTGCATGCAAATGGTGCTTTTCGCAGAACGCGCACGTGCATTTCTACCAAACAACGTGCTAAGCATGCCGATGCTGCTCTTTTTAGCACCCGCGCACGGATTCGTGCGAAAACGCGTTTTAAGCATGCACATGCATCTTTTGGTAGACGCGGATGAAGTTTTCTGCAAAACCACAAGATGTGCATGCAAATGGTGCTTTTGGCAGAACGCGCACGTGGATTTCTACCAAACGACCTGCTAAGCATGCCGATGCTGCTCTTTTTAGCACCCGCGCACGGATTCGTGCGAAAACGCGTTTGAAGCATGCACATGCATCTTTTGGTAGACGCGGATGAAGTTTTCTGCAAAACCACAAGATGTGCATGCAAATGGTGCTCTTGGCAGAACGCGCACGTGGATTTCTACCAAACGACGTGCTAAGCATGCCGATGCTGCTCTTTTTAGCACCCGCGCACGGATTTGTGCGAAAACGCGTTTTAAGCATGCACATGCATCTTTTGGTAGACGAGATTGAAGTTTTCTGCAAAACCACAAGATGTGCATGCAAATGGTGCTTTTCGCAGAGCGCGCACGTGGATTTCTACCAAACAACGTGCTAAGCATGCCGATGCTGCTCTTTTTAGCACCCGCGCACGGATTCGTGCGAAAACGCGTTTTAAGCATGCACATGCATCTTTTGGTTGACGAGATTGAAGTTTTCTGCAAAACCACAAGATGTGCATGCAAATGGTGCTTTTCGCAGAACGCGCACGTGGATTTCTACCAAACAACGTGCTAAGCATGCCGATGCTGCTCTTTTTAGCACCCGCGCACGGATTCGTGCGAAAACGCGTTTTAAGCATGCACATGCATCTTTTGGTAGACGAGATTGAAGTTTTCTGCAAAACCACAAGATGTGCATGCAAATGGTGCTTTTCGCAGAACGCGCACGTGGATTTCTACCAAACGACGTGCTAAGCATGCCGATGCTGCTCTTTTTAGCACCCGCGCACGGATTCGTGCGAAAACGCGTTTTAAGCATGCACATGCATCTTTTGGTAGACGCGGATGAAGTTTTCTGCAAAACCACAAGATGTGCATGCAAATGGTGCTCTTGGCAGAACGCGCACGTGGATTTCTACCAAACAACGTGCTCAGCATGCCGATGCTGCTCTTTTTAGCACCCGCGCACGGATTCGTGCGAAAACGCGTTTTAAGCATGCACATGCATCTTTTGGTAGACGAGATTGAAGTTTTCTGCAAAACCACAAGATGTGCATGCAAATGGTGCTTTTGGCAGAACGCGCACGTGAATTTCTACCAAACGACGTGCTAAGCATGCCGATGCTGCTCTTTTTAGCACCCGCGCACGGATTCGCGCGAAAACGCGTTTTAAGCATGCACATGCATCTTTTGGTAGACGCGGATGAAGTTTTCTGCAAAACCACAAGATGTGCATGCAAATGGTGCTTTTGGCAGAACGCGCACGTGGATTTCTACCAAACGACGTGCTAAGCATGCCGATGCTGCTCTTTTTAGCACCCGCGCAAGGATTTGTGCGAAAACGCGTTTTAAGCATGCACATACATCTTTTGTAGACGAGATTGAAGTTTTCTGCAAAACCACAAGATGTGCATGCAAATGGTGCTTTTCGCAGAACGCGCACGTGCATTTCTACCAAACAACGTGCTAAGCATGCCGATGCTGCTCTTTTTAGCACCCGCGCACGGATTCGTGCGAAAACGCGTTTTAAGCATGCACATGCATCTTTTGGTAGACGCGGATGAAGTTTTCTGCAAAACCACAAGATGTGCATGCAAATGGTGCTTTTGGCAGAACGCGCACGTGGATTTCTACCAAACGACCTGCTAAGCATGCCGATGCTGCTCTTTTTAGCACCCGCGCACGGATTCGTGCGAAAACGCGTTTGAAGCATGCACATGCATCTTTTGGTAGACGCGGATGAAGTTTTCTGCAAAACCACAAGATGTGCATGCAAATGGTGCTCTTGGCAGAACGCGCACGTGGATTTCTACCAAACGACGTGCTAAGCATGCCGATGCTGCTCTTTTTAGCACCCGCGCACGGATTTGTGCGAAAACGCGTTTTAAGCATGCACATGCATCTTTTGGTAGACGAGATTGAAGTTTTCTGCAAAACCACAAGATGTGCATGCAAATGGTGCTTTTCGCAGAGCGCGCACGTGGATTTCTACCAAACAACGTGCTAAGCATGCCGATGCTGCTCTTTTTAGCACCCGCGCACGGATTCGTGCGAAAACGCGTTTTAAGCATGCACGTGCATCTTTTGGTAGACGAGATTGAAGTTTTCTGCAAAACCACAAGATGTGCATGCAAATGGTGCTTTTCGCAGAACGCGCACGTGGATTTCTACCAAACAACGTGCTAAGCATGCCGATGCTGCTCTTTTTAGCACCCGCGCACGGATTCGTGCGAAAACGCGTTTTAAGCATGCACATGCATCTTTTGGTAGACGAGATTGAAGTTTTCTGCAAAACCACAAGATGTGCATGCAAATGGTGCTTTTCGCAGAACGCGCACGTGGATTTCTACCAAACGACGTGCTAAGCATGCCGATGCTGCTCTTTTTAGCACCCGCGCACGGATTCGTGCGAAAACGCGTTTTAAGCATGCACATGCATCTTTTGGTAGACGCGGATGAAGTTTTCTGCAAAACCACAAGATGTGCATGCAAATGGTGCTCTTGGCAGAACGCGCACGTGGATTTCTACCAAACGACGTGCTAAGCATGCCGATGCTGCTCTTTTTAGCACCCGCGCACGGATTTGTGCGAAAACGCGTTTTAAGCATGCACATGCATCTTTTGGTAGACGAGATTGAAGTTTTCTGCAAAACCACAAGATGTGCATGCAAATGGTGCTTTTCGCAGAACGCGCACGTGGATTTCTACCAAACAACGTGCTAAGCATGCCGATGCTGCTCTTTTTAGCACCCGCGCAAGGATTCGTGCGAAAACGCGTTTTAAGCATGCACATGCATCTTTTGGTAGACGCGGATGAAGTTTTCTGCAAAACCACAAGATGTGCATGCAAATGGTGCTTTTGGCAGAACGCGCACGTGGATTTCTACCAAACGACCTGCTAAGCATGCCGATGCTGCTCTTTTTAGCACCCGCGCACGGATTCGTGCGAAAACGCGTTTGAAGCATGCACATGCATCTTTTGGTAGACGCGGATGAAGTTTTCTGCAAAACCACAAGATGTGCATGCAAATGGTGCTCTTGGCAGAACGCGCACGTGGATTTCTACCAAACGACGTGCTAAGCATGCCGATGCTGCTCTTTTTAGCACCCGCGCACGGATTTGTGCGAAAACGCGTTTTAAGCATGCACATGCATCTTTTGGTAGACGAGATTGAAGTTTTCTGCAAAACCACAAGATGTGCATGCAAATGGTGCTTTTCGCAGAGCGCGCACGTGGATTTCTACCAAACAACGTGCTAAGCATGCCGATGCTGCTCTTTTTAGCACCCGCGCACGGATTCGTGCGAAAACGCGTTTTAAGCATGCACATGCATCTTTTGGTAGACGAGATTGAAGTTTTCTGCAAAACCACAAGATGTGCATGCAAATGGTGCTTTTCGCAGAACGCGCACGTGGATTTCTACCAAACAACGTGCTAAGCATGCCGATGCTGCTCTTTTTAGCACCCGCGCACGGATTCGTGCGAAAACGCGTTTTAAGCATGCACATGCATCTTTTGGTAGACGAGATTGAAGTTTTCTGCAAAACCACAAGATGTGCATGCAAATGGTGCTTTTCGCAGAACGCGCACGTGGATTTCTACCAAACGACGTGCTAAGCATGCCGATGCTGCTCTTTTTAGCACCCGCGCACGGATTCGTGCGAAAACGCGTTTTAAGCATGCACATGCATCTTTTGGTAGACGCGGATGAAGTTTTCTGCAAAACCACAAGATGTGCATGCAAATGGTGCTCTTGGCAGAACGCGCACGTGGATTTCTACCAAACGACGTGCTAAGCATGCCGATGCTGCTCTTTTTAGCACCCGCGCACGGATTTGTGCGAAAACGCGTTTTAAGCATGCACATGCATCTTTTGGTAGACGAGATTGAAGTTTTCTGCAAAACCACAAGATGTGCATGCAAATGGTGCTTTTCGCAGAACGCGCACGTGGATTTCTACCAAACAACGTGCTAAGCATGCCGATGCTTCTCTTTTTAGCACCCGCGCACGGATTCGTGCGAAAACGCGTTTTAAGCATGCACATGCATCTTTTGGTAGACGCGGATGAAGTTTTCTGCAAAACCACAAGATGTGCATGCAAATGGTGCTCTTGGCAGAACGCGCACGTGGATTACTACCAAACGACGTGCTAAGCATGCCGATGCTGCTCTTTTTAGCACCCGCGCACGGATTCGTGCGAAAACGCGTTTTAAGCATGCACATGCATCTTTTGGTAGACGAGATTGAAGTTTTCTGCAAAACCACAAGATGTGCATGCAAATGGTGCTTTTCGCAGAACGCGCACGTGGAGTTCTACCAAACAACGTCCTAAGCATGCCGATGCTGCTCTTTTTAGCACCCGCGCACGGATTCGTGCGAAAACGCGTTTTAAGCATGCACATGCATCTTTTGGTAGACGAGATTGAAGTTTTCTGCAAAACCACAAGATGTGCATGCAAATGGTGCTTTTCGCAGAAGGCGCACGTGGATTTCTACCAAACAACGTGCTAAGCATGCCGATGCTGCTCTTTTTAGCACCCGCGCACAGATTCGTGCGAAAACGCGTTTTAAGCATGCACATGCATCTTTTGGTAGACGAGATTGAAGTTTTCTGCAAAACCACAACATGTGCATGCAAATGTTGCTTTTCGCAGAACGCGCACGTGGATTTCTACCAAACAACGTGCTAAGCATGCCGATGCTGCTCTTTTTAGCACCCGCGCACGGATTCGTGCGAAAACGCGTTTTAAGCATGCACATGCATCTTTTGGTAGACGAGATTGAAGTTTTCTGCAAAACCACAAGATGTGCATGCAAATGGTGCTTTTCGCAGAACGCGCACGTGGATTTCTACCAAACAACGTGCTAAGCATGCCGATGCTGCTCTTTTTAGCACCCGCGCACGGATTCGTGCGAAAACGCGTTTTAAGCATGCACATGCATCTTTTGGTAGACGAGATTGAAGTTTTCTGCAAAACCACAAGATGTGCATGCAAATGGTGCTTTTCGCAGAACGCGCACGTGGATTTCTACCAAACAACGTGCTAACCATGCCGATGCTGCTCTTTTTAGCACCCGCGCACGGATTCGTGCGAAAACGCGTTTTAAGCATGCACATGCATCTTTTGGTAGACGAGATTGAAGTTTTCTGCAAAACCACAAGATGTGCATGCAAATGGTGCTTTTGGCAGAACGCGCACGTGGATTTCTACCAAACGACGTGCTAAGCATGCCGATGCTGCTCTTTTTAGCACCCGCGCACGGATTTGTGCGAAAACGCGTTTTAAGCATGCACATGCATCTTTTGGTAGACGAGATTGAAGTTTTCTGCAAAACCACAAGATGTGCATGCAAATGGTGCTTTTCGCAGAACGCGCACGTGGATTTCTACCAAACAACGTGCTAAGCATGCCGATGCTGCTCTTTTTAGCACCCGCGCACGGATTCGTGCGAAAACGCGTTTTAAGCTTGCACATGCATCTTTTGGTAGACGCGGATGAAGTTTTCTGCAAAACCACAAGATGTGCATGCAAATGGTGCTTTTGGCAGAACGCGCACGTGGATTTCTACCAAACGACGTGCTAAGCATGCCGATGCTGCTCTTTTTAGCACCCGCGCACGGATTCGTGCGAAAACGCGTTTTAAGCATGCACATGCATCTTTTGGTAGACGCGGATGAAGTTTTCTGCAAAACCACAAGATGTGCATGCAAATGGTGCTCTTGGCAGAACGCGCACGTGGATTTCTACCAAACGACGTGCTAAGCATGCCGATGCTGCTCTTTTTAGCACCCGCGCACGGATTTGTGCGAAAACGCGTTTTAAGCATGCACATGCATCTTTTGGTAGACGAGATTGAAGTTTTCTGCAAAACCACAAGATGTGCATGCAAATGGTGCTTTTCGCAGAACGCGCACGTGGATTTCTACCAAACAACGTGCTAAGCATGCCGATGCTGCTCTTTTTAGCACCCGCGCACGGATTCGTGCGAAAACGCGTTTTAAGCATGCACATGCATCTTTTGGTAGACGCGGATGAAGTTTTCTGCAAAACCACAAGATGTGCATGCAAATGGTGCTCTTGGCAGAACGCGCACGTGGATTACTACTAAACGACGTGCTAAGCATGCCGATGCTGCTCTTTTTAGCACCCGCGCACGGATTCGTGCGAAAACGCGTTTTAAGCATGCACATGCATCTTTTGGTAGACGAGATTGAAGTGTTCTGCAAAACCACAAGATGTGCATGCAAATGGTGCTTTTCGCAGAACGCGCACGTGGAGTTCTACCAAACAACGTGCTAAGCATGCCGATGCTGCTCTTTTTAGCACCCGCGCACGGATTCGTGCGAAAACGCGTTTTAAGCATGCACATGCATCTTTTGGTAGACGAGATTGAAGTTTTCTGCAAAACCACAAGATGTGCATGCAAATGGTGCTTTTCGCAGAAAGCGCACGTGGATTTCTACCAAACAACGTGCTAAGCATGCCGATGCTGCTCTTTTTAGCACCCGCGCACGGATTCATGCGAAAACGCGTTTTAAGCATGCACATGCATCTTTTGGTAGACGAGATTGAAGTTTTCTGCAAAACCATAAGATGTGCATGCAAATGGTGCTTTTCGCAGAACGCGCACGTGGATTTCTACCAAACAACGTGCTAAGCATGCCGATGCTGCTCTTTTTAGCACCCGCGCACGGATTCGTGCGAAAACGCGTTTTAAGCATGCACATGCATCTTTTGGTAGACGAGATTGAAGTTTTCTGCAAAACCACAAGATGTGCATGCAAATGGTGCTTTTCGCAGAACGCGCACGTGGATTTCTACCAAACAACGTGCTAAGCATGCCGATGCTGCTCTTTTTAGCACCCGCGCACGGATTCGTGCGAAAACGCGTTTTAAGCATGCACATGCATCTTTTGGTAGAGGAGATTGAAGTTTTCTGCAAAACCACAAGATGTGCATGCAAATGGTGCTTTTCGCAGAACGCGCACGTGGATTTCTACCAAACAACGTGCTAAGCATGCCGATGCTGCTCTTTTTAGCACCCGCGCACGGATTCGTGCGAAAACGCGTTTTAAGCATGCACATGCATCTTTTGGTAGACGAGATTGAAGTTTTCTGCAAAACCACAAGATGTGCATGCAAATGGTGCTTTTGGCAGAACGCGCACGTGGATTTCTACCAAACGACGTGCTAAGCATGCCGATGCTGCTCTTTTTAGCACCCGCGCACGGATTCGCGCGAAAACGCGTTTTAAGCATGCACATGCATCTTTTGGTAGACGCGGATGAAGTTTTCTGCAAAACCACAAGATGTGCATGCAAATGGTGCTTTTGGCAGAACGCGCACGTGGATTTCTACCAAACGACGTGCTAAGCATGGCGATGCTGCTCTTTTTAGCACCCGCGCACGGATTTGTGCGAAAACGCGTTTTAGGCATGCAAATGCATCTTTTGGTAGACGAGATTGAAGTTTTCTGCAAAACCACAAGATGTGCATGCAAATGGTGCTTTTCGCAGAACGCGCACGTGGATTTCTACCAAACTACGTGCTAAGCATGCCGATGCTGCTCTTTTTAGCACCCGCGCACGGATTCGTGCGAAAACGCGTTTTAAGCATGCACATGCATCTTTTGGTAGACGAGATTGAAGTTTTCTGCAAAACCACAAGATGTGCATGCAAATGGTGCTTTTCGCAGAACGCGCACGTGGATTTCTACCAAACAACGTGCTAAGCATGCCGATGCTGCTCTTTTTAGCACCCGCGCACGGATTCGTGCGAAAACGCGTTTTAAGCATGCACATGCATCTTTTGGTAGACGAGATTGAAGTTTTCTGCAAAACCACAATATGTGCATGCAAATGGTGCTTTTCGCAGAACGCGCACGTGGATTTCTACCAAACAACGTGCTAAGCATGCCGATGCTGCTCTTTTTAGCACCCGCGCACGGATTCGTGCGAAAACGCGTTTTAAGCATGCACATGCATCTTTTGGTAGACGAGATTGAAGTTTTCTGCAAAACCACAAGATGTGCATGCAAATGGTGCTTTTCGCAGAACGCCCACGTGGATTTCTACCAAACAACGTGCTAAGCATGCCGATGCTGCTCTTTTTAGCACCCGCGCACGGATTTGGGCGAAAACGCGTTTTAAGCATGCACATGCATCTTTTGGTAGACGAGATTGAAGTTTTCTGCAAAACCACAAGATGTGCATGCAAATGGTGCTTTTCGCAGAACGCGCACGTGGATTTCTACCAAACAACGTGCTAAGCATGCCGATGCTGCTCTTTTTAGCACCCGCGCACGGATTCGTGGGAAAACGCGTTTTAAGCATGCACATGCATCTTTTGGTAGACGAGATTGAAGTTTTCTGCAAAACCACAAGATGTGCATGCAAATGGTGCTTTTCGCAGAACGTGCACGTGGATTTCTACCAAACAACGTGCTAAGCATGCCGATGCTGCTCTTTTTAGCACCCGCGCACGGATTCGTGCGAAAACGCGTTTTAAGCATGCACATGGATCTTTTGGTAGACGAGATTGAAGTTTTCTGCAAAACCACAAGACGTGCATGCAAATGGTGCTTTTCGCAGAACGCGCACGTGGATTTCTACCAAACAACGTGCTCAGCATGCCGATGCTGCTCTTTTTAGCACCCGCGCACGCATTCGTGCGAAAACGCGTTTTAAGCATGCACATGCATCTTTTGGTAGACGAGATTGAAGTTTTCTGCAAAACCACAAGATGTGCATGCAAATGGTGCTTTTGGCAGAACGCGCACGTGGATTTCTACCAAACGACGTGCTAAGCATGCCGATGCTGCTCTTTTTAGCACCCGCGCACGGATTCGCGCGAAAACGCGTTTTAAGCATGCACATGCATCTTTTGGTAGACGCGGATGAAGTTTTCTGCAAAACCACAAGATGTGCATGCAAATGGTGCTTTTGGCAGAACGCGCACGTGGATTTCTACCAAACGACGTGCTAAGCATGCCGATGCTGCTCTTTTTAGCACCCGCGCACGGATTTGTGCGAAAACGCGTTTTAAGCATGCACATGCATCTTTTGGTAGACGAGATTGAAGTTTTCTGCAAAACCACAAGATGTGCATGCAAATGGTGCTTTTCGCAGAACGCGCACGTGGATTTCTACCAAACAACGTGCTAAGCATGCCGATGCTGCTCTTTTTAGCACCCGCGCACGGATTCGTGCGAAAACGCGTTTTAAGCATGCACATGCATCTTTTGGTAGACGCGGATGAACTTTTCTGCAAAACCACAAGATGTGCATGCAAATGGTGCTTTTGGCAGAACGCGCACGTGGATTTCTACCAAACGACGTGCTAAGCATGCCGATGCTGCTCTTTTTAGCACCCGCGCACGGATTCGTGCGAAAACGCGTTTGAAGCATGCACATGCATCTTTTGGTAGACGCGGATGAAGTTTTCTGCAAAACCACAAGATGTGCATGCAAATGGTGCTCTTGGCAGAACGCGCACGTGGATTTCTACCAAACGACGTGCTAAGCATGCCGATGCTGCTCTTTTTAGCACCCGCGCACGGATTTGTGCGAAAACGCGTTTTAAGCATGCACATGCATCTTTTGGTAGACGAGATTGAAGTTTTCTGCAAAACCACAAGATGTGCATGCAAATGGTGCTTTTCGCAGAACGCGCACGTGGATTTCTACCAAACAACGTGCTAAGCATGCCGATGCTGCTCTCTTTAGCACCCGCGCACGGATTCATGCCGATGCTGCTCTTTTTAGCACCCGCGCACGGATTCGTGCGAAAACGCGTTTTAAGCATGCACATGCATCTTTTGGTCGACGAGATTGAAGTTTTCTGCAAAACCACAAGATGTGCATGCAAATGGTGCTTTTCGCAGAACGCGCACGTGGATTTCTACCAAACAACGTGCTAAGCATGCCGATGCTGCTCTTTTTAGCACCCGCGCACGGATTCGTGCGAAAACGCGTTTTAAGCATGCACATGCATCTTTTGGTAGACGAGATTGAAGTTTTCTGCAAAACCACAAGATGTGCATGCAAATGGTGCTTTTCGCAGAACGCGCACGTGGATTTCTACCAAACAACGTGCTAAGCATGCCGATGCTGCTCTTTTTAGCACCCGCGCACGGATTCGTGCGAAAACGCGTTTTAAGCATGCACATGCATCTTTTGGTAGACGAGATTGAAGTTTTCTGCAAAACCACAAGATGTGCATGCAAATGGTGCTTTTCGCAGAACGCGCACGTGGATTTCTACCAAACAACGTGCTAAGCATGCCGATGCTGCTCTTTTTAGCACCCGCGCACGGATTCGTGCGAAAACGCGTTTTAAGCATGCACATGCATCTTTTGGTAGACGAGATTGAAGTTTTCTGCAAAACCACAAGATGTGCATGCAAATGGTGCTTTTCGCAGAACGCGCACGTGGATTTCTACCAAACAACTTGCTAAGCATGCCGATGCTGCTCTTTTTAGCACCCGCGCACGGATTCGTGCGAAAACGCGTTTTAAGCATGCACATGCATCTTTTGGTAGACGAGATTGAAGTTTTCTGCAAAACCACAATATGTGCATGCAAATGGTGCTTTTCGCAGAACGCGCACGTGGATTTCTACCAAACAACGTGCTAAGCATGCCGATGCTGCTCTTTTTAGCACCCGCGCACGGATTCGTGCGAAAACGCGTTTTAAGCATGCACATGCATCTTTTGGTAGACGAGATTGAAGTTTTCTGCAAAACCACAAGATGTGCATGCAAATGGTGCTTTTCGCAGAACGCCCACGTGGATTTCTACCAAACAACGTGCTAAGCATGCCGATGCTGCTCTTTTTAGCACCCGCGCACGGATTTGTGCGAAAACGCGTTTTAAGCATGCACATGCTTCTTTTGGTAGACGAGATTGAAGTTTTCTGCAAAACCACAAGATGTGCATGCAAATGGTGCTTTTCGCAGAACGCGCACGTGGATTTCTACCAAACAACGTGCTAAGCATGCCGATGCTGCTCTTTTTAGCACCCGCGCACGGATTCGTGGGAAAACGCGTTTTAAGCATGCACATGCATCTTTTGGTAGACGAGATTGAAGTTTTCTGCAAAACCACAAGATGTGCATGCAAATGGTGCTTTTCGCAGAACGCGCACGTGGATTTCTACCAAACAACGTGCTAAGCATGCCGATGCTGCTCTTTTTAGCACCCGCGCACGGATTCGTGCGAAAACGCGTTTTAAGCATGCACATGGATCTTTTGGTAGACGAGATTGAAGTTTTCTGCAAAACCACAAGACGTGCATGCAAATGGTGCTTTTCGCAGAACGCGCACGTGGATTTCTACAAAACAACGTGCTCAGCATGCCGATGCTGCTCTTTTTAGCACCCGCGCACGGATTCGTGCGAAAACGCGTTTTAAGCATGCACATGCATCTTTTGGTAGACGAGATTGAAGTTTTCTGCAAAACCACAAGATGTGCATGCAAATGGTGCTTTTGGCAGAACGCGCACGTGGATTTCTACCAAACGACGTGCTAAGCATGCCGATGCTGCTCTTTTTAGCACCCGCGCACGGATTCGCGCGAAAACGCGTTTTAAGCATGCACATGCATCTTTTGGTAGACGCGGATGAAGTTTTCTGCAAAACCACAAGATGTGCATGCAAATGGTGCTTTTGGCAGAACGCGCACGTGGATTTCTACCAAACGACGTGCTAAGCATGCCGATGCTGCTCTTTTTAGCACCCGCGCACGGATTTGTGCGAAAACGCGTTTTAAGCATGCACATGCATCTCTTGGTAGACGAGATTGAAGTTTTCTGCAAAACCACAAGATGTGCATGCAAATGGTGCTTTTCGCAGAACGCGCACGTGGATTTCTACCAAACAACGTGCTAAGCATGCCGATGCTGCTCTTTTTAGCACCCGCGCACGGATTCGTGCGAAAACGCGTTTTAAGCATGCACATGCATCTTTTGGTAGACGCGGATGAACTTTTCTGCAAAACCACAAGATGTGCATGCAAATGGTGCTTTTGGCAGAACGCGCACGTGGATTTCTACCAAACGACGTGCTAAGCATGCCGATGCTGCTCTTTTTAGCACCCGCGCACGGATTCGTGCGAAAACGCGTTTGAAGCATGCACATGCATCTTTTGGTAGACGCGGATGAAGTTTTCTGCAAAACCACAAGATGTGCATGCAAATGGTGCTCTTGGCAGAACGCGCACGTGGATTTCTACCAAACGACGTGCTAAGCATGCCGATGCTGCTCTTTTTAGCACCCGCGCACGGATTTGTGCGAAAACGCGTTTTAAGCATGCACATGCATCTTTTGGTAGACGAGATTGAAGTTTTCTGCAAAACCACAAGATGTGCATGCAAATGGTGCTTTTCGCAGAACGCGCACGTGGATTTCTACCAAACAACGTGCTAAGCATGCCGATGCTGCTCTCTTTAGCACCCGCGCACGGATTCATGCCGATGCTGCTCTTTTTAGCACCCGCGCACGGATTCGTGCGAAAACGCGTTTTAAGCATGCACATGCATCTTTTGGTCGACGAGATTGAAGTTTTCTGCAAAACCACAAGATGTGCATGCAAATGGTGCTTTTCGCAGAACGCGCACGTGGATTTCTACCAAACAACGTGCTAAGCATGCCGATGCTGCTCTTTTTAGCACCCGCGCACGGATTCGTGGGAAAACGCGTTTTAAGCATGCACATGCATCTTTTGGTAGACGAGATTGAAGTTTTCTGCAAAACCACAAGATGTGCATGCAAATGGTGCTTTTCGCAGAACGCGCACGTGGATTTCTACCAAACAACGTGCTAAGCATGCCGATGCTGCTCTTTTTAGCACCCGCGCACGGATTCGTGCGAAAACGCGTTTTAAGCATGCACATGGATCTTTTGGTAGACGAGATTGAAGTTTTCTGCAAAACCACAAGACGTGCATGCAAATGGTGCTTTTCGCAGAACGCGCACGTGGATTTCTACCAAACAACGTGCTCAGCATGCCGATGCTGCTCTTTTTAGCACCCGCGCACGCATTCGTGCGAAAACGCGTTTTAAGCATGCACATGCATCTTTTGGTAGACGAGATTGAAGTTTTCTGCAAAACCACAAGATGTGCATGCAAATGGTGCTTTTGGCAGAACGCGCACGTGGATTTCTACCAAACGACGTGCTAAGCATGCCGATGCTGCTCTTTTTAGCACCCGCGCACGGATTCGCGCGAAAACGCGTTTTAAGCATGCACATGCATCTTTTGGTAGACGCGGATGAAGTTTTCTGCAAAACCACAAGATGTGCATGCAAATGGTGCTTTTGGCAGAACGCGCACGTGGATTTCTACCAAACGACGTGCTAAGCATGCCGATGCTGCTCTTTTTAGCACCCGCGCACGGATTTGTGCGAAAACGCGTTTTAAGCATGCACATGCATCTTTTGGTAGACGAGATTGAAGTTTTCTGCAAAACCACAAGATGTGCATGCAAATGGTGCTTTTCGCAGAACGCGCACGTGGATTTCTACCAAACAACGTGCTAAGCATGCCGATGCTGCTCTTTTTAGCACCCGCGCACGGATTCGTGCGAAAACGCGTTTTAAGCATGCACATGCATCTTTTGGTAGACGCGGATGAACTTTTCTGCAAAACCACAAGATGTGCATGCAAATGGTGCTTTTGGCAGAACGCGCACGTGGATTTCTACCAAACGACGTGCTAAGCATGCCGATGCTGCTCTTTTTAGCACCCGCGCACGGATTCGTGCGAAAACGCGTTTGAAGCATGCACATGCATCTTTTGGTAGACGCGGATGAAGTTTTCTGCAAAACCACAAGATGTGCATGCAAATGGTGCTCTTGGCAGAACGCGCACGTGGATTTCTACCAAACGACGTGCTAAGCATGCCGATGCTGCTCTTTTTAGCACCCGCGCACGGATTTGTGCGAAAACGCGTTTTAAGCATGCACATGCATCTTTTGGTAGACGAGATTGAAGTTTTCTGCAAAACCCCAAGATGTGCATGCAAATGGTGCTTTTCGCAGAACGCGCACGTGGATTTCTACCAAACAACGTGCTAAGCATGCCGATGCTGCTCTCTTTAGCACCCGCGCACGGATTCATGCCGATGCTGCTCTTTTTAGCACCCGCGCACGGATTCGTGCGAAAACGCGTTTTAAGCATGCACATGCATCTTTTGGTCGACGAGATTGAAGTTTTCTGCAAAACCACAAGATGTGCATGCAAATGGTGCTTTTCGCAGAACGCGCACGTGGATTTCTACCAAACAACGTGCTAAGCATGCCGATGCTGCTCTTTTTAGCACCCGCGCACGGATTCGTGCGAAAACGCGTTTTAAGCATGCACATGCATCTTTTGGTAGACGAGATTGCAGTTTTCTGCAAAACCACAAGATGTGCATGCAAATGGTGCTTTTCGCAGAACGCGCACGTGGATTTCTACCAAACAACTTGCTAAGCATGCCGATGCTGCTCTTTTTAGCACCCGCGCACGGATTCGTGCGAAAACGCGTTTTAAGCATGCACATGCATCTTTTGGTAGACGAGATTGAAGTTTTCTGCAAAACCACAATATGTGCATGCAAATGGTGCTTTTCGCAGAACGCGCACGTGGATTTCTACCAAACAACGTGCTAAGCATGCCGATGCTGCTCTTTTTAGCACCCGCGCACGGATTCGTGCGAAAACGCGTTTTAAGCATGCACATGCATCTTTTGGTAGACGAGATTGAAGTTTTCTGCAAAACCACAAGATGTGCATGCAAATGGTGCTTTTCGCAGAACGCCCACGTGGATTTCTACCAAACAACGTGCTAAGCATGCCGATGCTGCTCTTTTTAGCACCCGTGCACGGATTTGTGCGAAAACGCGTTTTAAAGCATGCACATGCATCTTTTGGTAGACGAGATTGAAGTTTTCTGCAAAACCACAAGATGTGCATGCAAATGGTGCTTTTCGCAGAACGCGCACGTGGATTTCTACCAAACAACGTGCTAAGCATGCCGATGCTGCTCTTTTTAGCACCCGCGCACGGATTCGTGGGAAAACGCGTTTTAAGCATGCACATGCATCTTTTGGTAGACGAGATTGAAGTTTTCTGCAAAACCACAAGATGTGCATGCAAATGGTGCTTTTCGCAGAACGCGCACGTGGATTTCTACCAAACAACGTGCTAAGCATGCCGATGCTGCTCTTTTTAGCACCCGCGCACGGATTCGTGCGAAAACGCGTTTTAAGCATGCACATGGATCTTTTGGTAGACGAGATTGAAGTTTTCTGCAAAACCACAAGACGTGCATGCAAATGGTGCTTTTCGCAGAACGCGCACGTGGATTTCTACAAAACAACGTGCTCAGCATGCCGATGCTGCTCTTTTTAGCACCCGCGCACGGATTCGTGCGAAAACGCGTTTTAAGCATGCACATGCATCTTTTGGTAGACGAGATTGAAGTTTTCTGCAAAACCACAAGATGTGCATGCAAATGGTGCTTTTGGCAGAACGCGCACGTGGATTTCTACCAAACGACGTGCTAAGCATGCCGATGCTGCTCTTTTTAGCACCCGCGCACGGATTCGCGCGAAAACGCGTTTTAAGCATGCACATGCATCTTTTGGTAGACGCGGATGAAGTTTTCTGCAAAACCACAAGATGTGCATGCAAATGGTGCTTTTGGCAGAACGCGCACGTGGATTTCTACCAAACGACGTGCTAAGCATGCCGATGCTGCTCTTTTTAGCACCCCGCGCACGGATTTGTGCGAAAACGCGTTTTAAGCATGCACATGCATCTCTTGGTAGACGAGATTGAAGTTTTCTGCAAAACCACAAGATGTGCATGCAAATGGTGCTTTTCGCAGAACGCGCACGTGGATTTCTACCAAACAACGTGCTAAGCATGCCGATGCTGCTCTTTTTAGCACCCGCGCACGGATTCGTGCGAAAACGCGTTTTAAGCATGCACATGCATCTTTTGGTAGACGAGATTGAAGTTTTCTGCAAAACCACAAGATGTGCATGCAAATGGTGCTTTTCGCAGAACGCCCACGTGGATTTCTACCAAACAACGTGCTAAGCATGCCGATGCTGCTCTTTTTAGCACCCGCGCACGGATTCGTGCGAAAACGCGTTTTAAGCATGCACATGCATCTTTTGGTAGACGAGATTGAAGTTTTCTGCAAAACCACAAGATGTGCATGCAAATGGTGCTTTTCGCAGAACGCGCACGTGGATTTCTACCAAACAACGTGCTAAGCATGCCGATGCTGCTCTTTTTAGCACCCGCGCACGGATTCGTGCGAAAACGCGTTTTAAGCATGCACATGCATCTTTTGGTAGACGAGATTGAAGTTTTCTGCAAAACCACAAGATGTGCATGCAAATGGTGCTTTTCGCAGAACGCCCACGTGGATTTCTACCAAACAACGTGCTAAGCATGCCGATGCTGCTCTTTTTAGCACCCGCGCACGGATTTGGGCGAAAACGCGTTTTAAGCATGCACATGCATCTTTTGGTAGACGAGATTGAAGTTTTCTGCAAAACCACAAGATGTGCATGCAAATGGTGCTTTTCGCAGAACGCGCACGTGGATTTCTACCAAACAACGTGCTAAGCATGCCGATGCTGCTCTTTTTAGCACCCGCGCACGGATTCGTGCGAAAACGCGTTTTAAGCATGCACATGCATCTTTTGGTAGACGAGATTGAAGTTTTCTGCAAAACCACAAGATGTGCATGCAAATGGTGCTTTTCGCAGAACGCGCACGTGGATTTCTACCAAACAACGTGCTAAGCATGCCGATGCTGCTCTTTTTAGCACCCGCGCACGGATTCGTGCGAAAACGCGTTTTAAGCATGCACATGCATCTTTTGGTAGACGAGATTGAAGTTTTCTGCAAAACCACAAGATGTGCATGCAAATGGTGCTTTTCGCAGAACGCGCACGTGGATTTCTACCAAACAACGTGCTAAGCATGCCGATGCTGCTCTTTTTAGCACCCGCGCACGGATTCGTGCGAAAACGCGTTTTAAGCATGCACATGCATCTTTTGGTAGACGAGATTGAAGTTTTCTGCAAAACCACAAGATGTGCATGCAAATGGTGCTTTTCGCAGAACGCGCACGTGGATTTCTACCAAACAACTTGCTAAGCATGCCGATGCTGCTCTTTTTAGCACCCGCGCACGGATTCGTGCGAAAACGCGTTTTAAGCATGCACATGCATCTTTTGGTAGACGAGATTGAAGTTTTCTGCAAAACCACAATATGTGCATGCAAATGGTGCTTTTCGCAGAACGCGCACGTGGATTTCTACCAAACAACGTGCTAAGCATGCCGATGCTGCTCTTTTTAGCACCCGCGCACGGATTCGTGCGAAAACGCGTTTTAAGCATGCACATGCATCTTTTGGTAGACGAGATTGAAGTTTTCTGCAAAACCACAAGATGTGCATGCAAATGGTGCTTTTCGCAGAACGCCCACGTGGATTTCTACCAAACAACGTGCTAAGCATGCCGATGCTGCTCTTTTTAGCACCCGCGCACGGATTTTTGCGAAAACGCGTTTTAAGCATGCACATGCATCTTTTGGTAGACGAGATTGAAGTTTTCTGCAAAACCACAAGATGTGCATGCAAATGGTGCTTTTCGCAGAACGCGCACGTGGATTTCTACCAAACAACGTGCTAAGCATGCCGATGCTGCTCTTTTTAGCACCCGCGCACGGATTCGTGGGAAAACGCGTTTTAAGCATGCACATGCATCTTTTGGTAGACGAGATTGAAGTTTTCTGCAAAACCACAAGATGTGCATGCAAATGGTGCTTTTCGCAGAACGCGCACGTGGATTTCTACCAAACAACGTGCTAAGCATGCCGATGCTGCTCTTTTTAGCACCCGCGCACGGATTCGTGCGAAAACGCGTTTTAAGCATGCACATGGATCTTTTGGTAGACGAGATTGAAGTTTTCTGCAAAACCACAAGACGTGCATGCAAATGGTGCTTTTCGCAGAACGCGCACGTGGATTTCTACCAAACAACGTGCTCAGCATGCCGATGCTGCTCTTTTTAGCACCCGCGCACGGATTCGTGCGAAAACGCGTTTTAAGCATGCACATGCATCTTTTGGTAGACGAGATTGAAGTTTTCCGCAAAACCACAAGATGTGCATGCAAATGGTGCTTTTGGCAGAACGCGCACGTGGATTTCTACCAAACGACGTGCTAAGCATGCCGATGCTGCTCTTTTTAGCACCCGCGCACGGATTCGCGCGAAAACGCGTTTTAAGCATGCACATGCATCTTTTGGTAGACGCGGATGAAGTTTTCTGCAAAACCACAAGATGTGCATGCAAATGGTGCTTTTGGCAGAACTCGCACGTGGATTTCTACCAAACGACGTGCTAAGCATGCCGATGCTGCTCTTTTTAGCACCCGCGCACGGATTTGTGCGAAAACGCGTTTTAAGCATGCACATGCATCTTTTGGTAGACGAGATTGAAGTTTTCTGCAAAACCACAAGATGTGCATGCAAATGGTGCTTTTCGCAGAACGCGCACGTGGATTTCTACCAAACAACGTGCTAAGCATGCCGATGCTGCTCTTTTTAGCACCCGCGCACGGATTCGTGCGAAAACGCGTTTTAAGCATGCACATGCATCTTTTGGTAGACGCGGATGAACTTTTCTGCAAAACCACAAGATGTGCATGCAAATGGTGTTTTTGGCAGAACGCGCACGTGGATTTCTACCAAACGACGTGCTAAGCATGCCGATGCTGCTCTTTTTAGCACCCGCGCACGGATTCGTGCGAAAACGCGTTTGAAGCATGCACATGCATCTTTTGGTAGACGCGGATGAAGTTTTCTGCAAAACCACAAGATGTGCATGCAAATGGTGCTCTTGGCAGAACGCGCACGTGGATTTCTACCAAACGACGTGCTAAGCATGCCGATGCTGCTCTTTTTAGCACCCGCGCGCGGATTTGTGCGAAAACGCGTTTTAAGCATGCACATGCATCTTTTGGTAGACGAGATTGAAGTTTTCTGCAAAACCACAAGATGTGCATGCAAATGGTGCTTTTCGCAGAACGCGCACGTGGATTTCTACCAAACAACGTGCTAAGTATGCCGATGCTGCTCTCTTTAGCACCCGCGCACGGATTCATGCCGATGCTGCTCTTTTTAGCACCCGCGCACGGATTCGTGCGAAAACGCGTTTTAAGCATGCACATGCATCTTTTGGTAGACGAGATTGAAGTTTTCTGCAAAACCACAAGATGTGCATGCAAATGGTGCTTTTCGCAGAACGCGCACGTGGATTTCTACCAAACAACGTGCTAAGCATGCCGATGCTGCTCTTTTTAGCACCCGCGCACGGATTCGTGCGAAAACGCGTTTTAAGCATGCACATGCATCTTTTGGTAGACGAGATTGAAGTTTTCTGCAAAACCACAAGATGTGCATGCAAATGGTGCTTTTCGCAGAACGCGCACGTGGATTTCTACCAAACAACGTGCTAAGCATGGCGATGCTGCTCTTTTTAGCACCCGCGCACGGATTTGTGCGAAAACGCGTTTTAAGCATGCACATGCATCTTTTGGTAGACGAGATTGAAGTTTTCTGCAAAACCACAAGATGTGCATGCAAATGGTGCTTTTCGCAGAACGCGCACGTGGATTTCTACCAAACTACGTGCTAAGCATGCCGATGCTGCTCTTTTTAGCACCCGCGCACGGATTCGTGCGAAAACGCGTTTTAAGCATGCGCATGCATCTTTTGGTAGACGAGATTGAAGTTTTCTGCAAAACCACAAGATGTGCATGCAAATGGTGCTTTTCGCAGAACGCGCACGTGGATTTCTACCAAACAACGTGCTAAGCATGCCGATGCTGCTCTTTTTAGCACCCGCGCACGGATTCGTGCGAAAACGCGTTTTAAGCATGCACATGCATCTTTTGGTAGACGAGATTGAAGTTTTCTGCAAAACCACAATATGTGCATGCAAATGGTGCTTTTCGCAGAACGCGCACGTGGATTTCTACCAAACAACGTGCTAAGCATGCCGATGCTGCTCTTTTTAGCACCCGCGCACGGATTCGTGCGAAAACGCGTTTTAAGCATGCACATGCATCTTTTGGTAGACGAGATTGAAGTTTTCTGCAAAACCACAAGATGTGCATGCAAATGGTGCTTTTCGCAGAACGCCCACGTGGATTTCTACCAAACAACGTGCTAAGCATGCCGATGCTGCTCTTTTTAGCACCTGCGCACGGATTTGTGCGAAAACGCGTTTTAAGCATGCACATGCATCTTTTGGTAGACGAGATTGAAGTTTTCTGCAAAACCACAAGATGTGCATGCAAATGGTGCTTTTCGCAGAACGCGCACGTGGATTTCTACCAAACGACGTGCTAAGCATGCCGATGCTGCTCTTTTTAGCACCCGCGCACGGATTCGTGCGAAAACGCGTTTGAAGCATGCACATGCATCTTTTGGTGGACGCGGATGAAGTTTTCTGCAAAACCACAAGATGTGCATGCAAATGGTGCTCTTGGCAGAACGCGCACGTGGATTTCTACCAAACGACGTGCTAAGCATGCCGATGCTGCTCTTTTTAGCACCCGCGCACGGATTTGTGCGAAAACGCGTTTTAAGCATGCACATGCATCTTTTGGTAGACGAGATTGAAGTTTTCTGCAAAACCACAAGATGTGCATGCAAATGGTGCTTTTCGCAGAACGCGCACGTGGATTTCTACCAAACAACGTGCTAAGCATGCCGATGCTGCTCTTTTTAGCACCCGCGCACGGATTCGTGCGAAAACGCGTTTTAAGCATGCACATGCATCTTTTGGTAGACGAGATTGAAGTTTTCTGCAAAACCACAAGATGTGCATGCAAATGGTGCTTTTCGCAGAACGCGCACGTGGATTTCTACCAAACAACTTGCTAAGCATGCCGATGCTGCTCTTTTTAGCACCCGCGCACGGATTCGTGCGAAAAACGCGTTTTAAGCATGCATATGCATCTTTTGGTAGACGAGATTGAAGTTTTCTGCAAAACCACAATATGTGCATGCAAATGGTGCTTTTCGCAGAACGCGCACGTGGATTTCTACCAAACAACGTGCTAAGCATGCCGATGCTGCTCTTTTTAGCACCCGCGCACGGATTCGTGCGAAAACGCGTTTTAAGCATGCACATGCATCTTTTGGTAGACGAGATTGAAGTTTTCTGCAAAACCACAAGATGTGCATGCAAATGGTGCTTTTCGCAGAACGCCCACGTGGATTTCTACCAAACAACGTGCTAAGCATGCCGATGCTGCTCTTTTTAGCACCCGCGCACGGATTTGTGCGAAAACGCGTTTTAAAGCATGCACATGCATCTTTTGGTAGACGAGATTGAAGTTTTCTGCAAAACCACAAGATGTGCATGCAAATGGTGCTTTTCGCAGAACGCGCACGTGGATTTCTACCAAACAACGTGCTAAGCATGCCGATGCTGCTCTTTTTAGCACCCGCGCACGGATTCGTGGGAAAACGCGTTTTAAGCATGCACATGCATCTTTTGGTAGACGAGATTGAAGTTTTCTGCAAAACCACAAGATGTGCATGCAAATGGTGCTTTTCGCAGAACGCGCACGTGGATTTCTACCAAACAACTTGCTAAGCATGCCGATGCTGCTCTTTTTAGCACCCGCGCACGGATTCGTGCGAAAACGCGTTTTAAGCATGCACATGCATCTTTTGGTAGACGAGATTGAAGTTTTCTGCAAAACCACAATATGTGCATGCAAATGGTGCTTTTCGCAGAACGCGCACGTGGATTTCTACCAAACAACGTGCTAAGCATGCCGATGCTGCTCTTTTTAGCACCCCGCGCACGGATTCGTGCGAAAACGCGTTTTAAGCATGCACATGCATCTTTTGGTAGACGAGATTGAAGTTTTCTGCAAAACCACAAGATGTGCATGCAAATGGTGCTTTTCGCAGAACGCCCACGTGGATTTCTACCAAACAACGTGCTAAGCATGCCGATGCTGCTCTTTTTAGCACCCGCGCACGGATTTGTGCGAAAACGCGTTTTAAGCATGCACATGCATCTTTTGGTAGACGAGATTGAAGTTTTCTGCAAAACCACAAGATGTGCATGCAAATGGTGCTTTTCGCAGAACGCGCACGTGGATTTCTACCAAACAACGTGCTAAGCATGCCGATGCTGCTCTTTTTAGCACCCGCGCACGGATTCGTGGGAAAACGCGTTTTAAGCATGCACATGCATCTTTTGGTAGACGAGATTGAAGTTTTCTGCAAAACCACAAGATGTGCATGCAAATGGTGCTTTTCGCAGAACGCGCACGTGGATTTCTACCAAACAACGTGCTAAGCATGCCGATGCTGCTCTTTTTAGCACCCGCGCACGGATTCGTGCGAAAACGCGTTTTAAGCATGCACATGGATCTTTTGGTAGACGAGATTGAAGTTTTCTGCAAAACCACAAGACGTGCATGCAAATGGTGCTTTTCGCAGAACGCGCACGTGGATTTCTACCAAACAACGTGCTCAGCATGCCGATGCTGCTCTTTTTAGCACCCGCGCACGGATTCGTGCGAAAACGCGTTTTAAGCATGCACATGCATCTTTTGGTAGACGAGATTGAAGTTTTCTGCAAAACCACAAGATGTGCATGCAAATGGTGCTTTTGGCAGAACGCGCACGTGGATTTCTACCAAACGACGTGCTAAGCATGCCGATGCTGCTCTTTTTAGCAACCGCGCACGGATTCGCGCGAAAACGCGTTTTAAGCATGCACATGCATCTTTTGGTAGACGCGGATGAAGTTTTCTGCAAAACCACAAGATGTGCATGCAAATGGTGCTTTTGGCAGAACTCGCACGTGGATTTCTACCAAACGACGTGCTAAGCATGCCGATGCTGCTCTTTTTAGCACCCGCGCACGGATTTGTGCGAAAACGCGTTTTAAGCATGCACATGCATCTTTTGGTAGACGAGATTGAAGTTTTCTGCAAAACCACAAGATGTGCATGCAAATGGTGCTTTTCGCAGAACGCGCACGTGGATTTCTACCAAACAACGTGCTAAGCATGCCGATGCTGCTCTTTTTAGCACCCGCGCACGGATTCGTGCGAAAACGCGTTTTAAGCATGCACATGCATCTTTTGGTAGACGCGGATGAACTTTTCTGCAAAACCACAAGATGTGCATGCAAATGGTGTTTTTGGCAGAACGCGCACGTGGATTTCTACCAAACGACGTGCTAAGCATGCCGATGCTGCTCTTTTTAGCACCCGCGCACGGATTCGTGCGAAAACGCGTTTGAAGCATGCACATGCATCTTTTGGTAGACGCGGATGAAGTTTTCTGCAAAACCACAAGATGTGCATGCAAATGGTGCTCTTGGCAGAACGCGCACGTGGATTTCTACCAAACGACGTGCTAAGCATGCCGATGCTGCTCTTTTTAGCACCCGCGCACGGATTTGTGCGAAAACGCGTTTTAAGCATGCACATGCATCTTTTGGTAGACGAGATTGAAGTTTTCTGCAAAACCACAAGATGTGCATGCAAATGGTGCTTTTCGCAGAACGCGCACGTGGATTTCTACCAAACAACGTGCTAAGTATGCCGATGCTGCTCTCTTTAGCACCCGCGCACGGATTCATGCCGATGCTGCTCTTTTTAGCACCCGCGCACGGATTCGTGCGAAAACGCGTTTTAAGCATGCACATGCATCTTTTGGTAGACGAGATTGAAGTTTTCTGCAAAACCACAAGATGTGCATGCAAATGGTGCTTTTCGCAGAACGCGCACGTGGATTTCTACCAAACAACGTGCTAAGCATGCCGATGCTGCTCTTTTTAGCACCCGCGCACGGATTCGTGCGAAAACGCGTTTTAAGCATGCACATGCATCTTTTGGTAGACGAGATTGAAGTTTTCTGCAAAACCACAAGATGTGCATGCAAATGGTGCTTTTCGCAGAACGCGCACGTGGATTTCTACCAAACAACGTGCTAAGCATGGCGATGCTGCTCTTTTTAGCACCCGCGCACGGATTTGTGCGAAAACGCGTTTTAAGCATGCACATGCATCTTTTGGTAGACGAGATTGAAGTTTTCTGCAAAACCACAAGATGTGCATGCAAATGGTGCTTTTTCGCAGAACGCGCACGTGGATTTCTACCAAACTACGTGCTAAGCATGCCGATGCTGCTCTTTTTAGCACCCGCGCACGGATTCGTGCGAAAACGCGTTTTAAGCATGCGCATGCATCTTTTGGTAGACGAGATTGAAGTTTTCTGCAAAACCACAAGATGTGCATGCAAATGGTGCTTTTCGCAGAACGCGCACGTGGATTTCTACCAAACAACGTGCTAAGCATGCCGATGCTGCTCTTTTTAGCACCCGCGCACGGATTCGTGCGAAAACGCGTTTTAAGCATGCACATGCATCTTTTGGTAGACGAGATTGAAGTTTTCTGCAAAACCACAATATGTGCATGCAAATGGTGCTTTTCGCAGAACGCGCACGTGGATTTCTACCAAACAACGTGCTAAGCATGCCGATGCTGCTCTTTTTAGCACCCGCGCACGGATTCGTGCGAAAACGCGTTTTAAGCATGCACATGCATCTTTTGGTAGACGAGATTGAAGTTTTCTGCAAAACCACAAGATGTGCATGCAAATGGTGCTTTTCGCAGAACGCCCACGTGGATTTCTACCAAACAACGTGCTAAGCATGCCGATGCTGCTCTTTTTAGCACCTGCGCACGGATTTGTGCGAAAACGCGTTTTAAGCATGCACATGCATCTTTTGGTAGACGAGATTGAAGTTTTCTGCAAAACCACAAGATGTGCATGCAAATGGTGCTTTTCGCAGAACGCGCACGTGGATTTCTACCAAACGACGTGCTAAGCATGCCGATGCTGCTCTTTTTAGCACCCCGCGCACGGATTCGTGCGAAAACGCGTTTGAAGCATGCACATGCATCTTTTGGTGGACGCGGATGAAGTTTTCTGCAAAACCACAAGATGTGCATGCAAATGGTGCTCTTGGCAGAACGCGCACGTGGATTTCTACCAAACGACGTGCTAAGCATGCCGATGCTGCTCTTTTTAGCACCCGCGCACGGATTTGTGCGAAAACGCGTTTTAAGCATGCACATGCATCTTTTGGTAGACGAGATTGAAGTTTTCTGCAAAACCACAAGATGTGCATGCAAATGGTGCTTTTCGCAGAACGCGCACGTGGATTTCTACCAAACAACGTGCTAAGCATGCCGATGCTGCTCTTTTTAGCACCCGCGCACGGATTCGTGCGAAAACGCGTTTTAAGCATGCACATGCATCTTTTGGTAGACGAGATTGAAGTTTTCTGCAAAACCGCAAGATGTGCATGCAAATGGTGCTTTTCGCAGAACGCGCACGTGGATTTCTACCAAACAACGTGCTAAGCATGCCGATGCTGCTCTTTTTAGCACCCGCGCACGGATTCGTGCGAAAACGCGTTTTAAGCATGCACATGCATCTTTTGGTAGACGAGATTGAAGTTTTATGCAAAACCACAAGATGTGCATGCAAATGGTGCTTTTCGCAGAACGCGCACGTGGACTTCTACCAAACCACGTACTAAGCATGCCGATGCTGCTCTTTTTAGCACCCGCGCACGGATTTGTGCGAAAACGCGTTTTAAGCATGCACATGCATCTTTTGGTAGACGAGATTGAAGTTTTCTGCAAAACCACAAGATGTGCATGCAAATGGTGCTTTTCGCAGAACGCGCACGTGGATTTCTACCAAACTACGTGCTAAGCATGCCGATGCTGCTCTTTTTAGCACCCGCGCACGGATTCGTGCGAAAACGCGTTTTAAGCATGCGCATGCATCTTTTGGTAGACGAGATTGAAGTTTTCTGCAAAACCACAAGATGTGCATGCAAATGGTGCTTTTCGCAGAACGCGCACGTGGATTTCTACCAAACAACGTGCTAAGCATGCCGATGCTGCTCTTTTTAGCACCCGCGCACGGATTCGTGCGAAAACGCGTTTTAAGCATGCACATGCATCTTTTGGTAGACGAGATTGAAGTTTTCTGCAAAACCACAATATGTGCATGCAAATGGTGCTTTTCGCAGAACGCGCACGTGGATTTCTACCAAACAACGTGCTAAGCATGCCGATGCTGCTCTTTTTAGCACCCGCGCACGGATTCGTGCGAAAACGCGTTTTAAGCATGCACA